>NC_056731.1:785737411-785804761 GCF_019279795.1 Protopterus annectens | reverse complement strand
AAGGTAAGTGTACTGACAGTGTGATTTGCTGACAGCGGAAAGACCGACAAGGGAATGTGCGACGCGACGTGTAAGTGTGCGATGGTGACGGAGTTAGGAGCGGTCAGGTAAGTGCTCGAGATTGTGGGATGTCGGGTTAGGCTGTGGGAAAGGTGAGTGTGTGTTCGTGTCGGAGGTATGGTTCGGGTAAGGTAAGTGTGTGCTAGTGAGGGAGTGTAGTTTAGGGACTGGTTAAGTGAGTTAGGGTTAGGGTGCAGGTAGGTGATGTGTGCGTTAGTGTCGGAGCTTGGGCTAGGGTGGGTTAAGTGAGTTAGGGTTAGGTGCAGGTAGGTGATGTGTGCGTAGTGTCGGAGCTTGGGCTAGGGGTGGGTTAAGTGAGTTAGGGTTAGGGTGCAGGTAGGTGAAGTGTGCGATAGTGTCGGACCTTAGGGTTAGGGTTTGGGTCAGGGCTAGTGTGTATGCTATGTAGTGTCGCGTGTTGTTTACATTCCGTGTGTCGGTGTAATGGTGTTCGGTGTTTTGCGTTGTCGGGTTTGTGTGTTGTCGGTCATCTGGCGTCGGTGAGTTTTCTGCCGGGGAATCGTTGTGTCGGTAATTAGTAGTAGACCCATATACACACACACACACACACACACACACACACACACACACAGAGAGACACACACACACGTACATACAGTGGATTTAAAAAGTTTACACAATTCAAAACTTTTCCCACCTTTAATGTGACCTATAAGCTGTATATAATGATTTATTGTGGTCTCATTGTTTTATATCGCAAAAACCTAGCATTTTATCAGGGATGTGTAAACTTTTTATATTGTGTGTGTGTGTGTGTGTGTGTGTGTGTGTGTGTGTGTGTATATATATATATATATATATATATATATATATATATATATATATATATATATATATTTACACACACAAACATGTTTTGTTAAAGTTTTAAATATGGATGTATCTTTAAAAAAGAGGTCAGCTGTTGTGATTATTGTGATTATTTCAACTGCTTTAAAAAGTGCACTTGTTGCTGTTTGTAACAGATTCTAATGAAATCTGATTCAACTTGTATACAGACAAAAATGCTTAATCATATAAAACTTGTTTCTTCTGAGATTATCTTGGTGCATCTCATTTTGCCATTTTTTTTGTTCTGTTTTTTAGTTCCTGTTTAAGATGCTGAGCTGTGGAGTAAACATGCTGCTTTTTTGATAGCTTGTTCCATGCTCTTGCTACCCTTATGTGGAAAAATATGCTAAATGTATTAGTACAAAATTTACCAGTTTTATGCATAATGTGCGTCTTGCCCTGCTTTATGTAAAAGAGCTGGACATATCTTCTTTAAGACACACACCCATATCAGATCTCCTGTATGAAACCTATAACAAACAATAGAGTTTATGACACTTGTGTCTTTCAGTGTCAGACATTATTTTTGACTGAAGTAATTTGCTTATTGATGTTTGTCTTTCGGCTTTTCCCGGTAAGGGGTCGCCACAGCGGAACTCCGGTCCGCTAATGATTGGCAGTAGATTTTTACGAAACGCCGAGGTGCCATATCGACGCTCAACCTTTAACGAAGGCACGCCCATTTACTCACGCATGTCTTTCGAACGCTACCCAACTGCGGGGAGGACATGCAGACTCCACACAGAAGGCACTCCCAAGCCCAGCCGAGAATCAAACGGGAGAACCTCTTGCTGTGTGGTAACAACGCTACCACCGTTCATATAAGTAATTTGCTTATTGTAATATTTTTAATTATATCCCAGTTTTTCTTTAAATAAGGAATAGAGTCATATCTCGCAGTCTCTTAACACAAGAAATCTGGATAAAGAAAAAAATAATTTGGGGGGTAAAGCCCCAAAATAGGGATAGAGTTTAAATATTGCTGTTATAAAGTTAGAAAATTGCTAGAATCAAAGGATGTGATGTTGTCCTATCTCATCTTCATTCTTTACTGCTTGGGTTCGAAAGTGATCCTCTGTTCTGACTCTGCTGTTTACAAAATCTCGAGGTCTTCAACTGGCTTGTAGCTTACACCCTGTCCCATGATGCCCTAGGGAATTCCCCATATCTCGTTTGCAGCTAAACAGGTTGAGTGCTTCACACTGGCTCAGGCTAAGTGATTCCTTTAAAATCGTTTTTTTCCCTACAAAACTGATAGTTTTTCTTCCCTTTTGGGGTTTATATAGTTGTTCATTTAAGCTATTTTAATTACGTAACAGTTTTTTGACTGTGATCGTTATCTTGTTTACTGTGGCCGTAATTAATCGCAAGGCTAATTTTTGTTTTTTCCCCTATCCTGGCCTTTTTTGAGTATGCTTTAAACAACTGTGTTTCCTTCAGGCTCGTTTTTGAACAGTAAAATATTTTGAGTGTTGATAGTTAAATATTTAGCCTATCTTGACTTCAGGAGTGTGTTTTGAAAAACTGTTGCCTTTGCGGTCATTATTTGAGCAGTACATTTTGAGTGTATAGTTAGTTTGTCAACTTAGGGAGCCCCTTTTCAAGGCCGATTTATATAAAGTGTGCTTTTCCTTTTTTTTTTTCCTGTGTGTGTTGGTTATTTACCATATTAGCTCATTTAGGTTAGAGAACCAATCAGCCCATTTAAGTTACAGGGCTTTTTTCCTTCAGTGTGTGTGCGTTAATTTTCCTTTGTGAACTTGTTTAAAAAAAAAAAAGAAAAGAGAGGGACGGTTGGTCCTGTTCTAGTGTTTTTCTTCATACAATAAGAATAATTGAATAAGAACCAAATCTGCCCCTTGGCTAACTAAACAAACTAGGCAGAAAATGCTACTTGGAAACAAAATTTAGGCTAAATGGAGAACTACCAAATGCCCATCTGATCACCTTCTCTTCAAACAATTAAGAAATGCTACCAAGAGAGATACCCTTAGGGATAAAAAAGACTTCTACCTAAACCTCCAACAAACTTCACAACATACACCAAAAAAATTCTGGTCAGGAATTAATAAACTTCTTCAGCCAGGAAACACTACTACTCCCACCCCTGTAGGTTTCAACCAAAATAATTCCAACCTAATCCCTGATGCCTTTAATAAATACTTTACAGAAGCCATTCAATCTCTAGCAAACTCTCTACCACCTTTACCTGCTTCACAATTTAATACCTCTAATACTTCTTCCCCAACCTTTCATTTACACCCTGTTCCAACATCTCTTATTTACAAACTTCTTACCAAACTAAAACCTTGTACCCCATCCGCTGACCATCTCCCATCTGAATACCTACAGATTGCTGCACAAGCCATTGACTACACCATATCTATCCTGATTAACAGAACCATCACTGAAGGCAAAATCCCTACCTTATGGAAAATATCACATATTATCCCTCTACACAAAGGTGGAACTTCAATTGACCTCTCTAACTACCGACCTATTGCCTTACTCTCCCATTAGCCAAAATAATGGAAAAATGTATTCACAAACAAATTCTTAACCACCTTCTACAAAACAACCTACTAGCCAACTGCCAACATGGCTTTAGACCATTTCATAGTACTACTACTGCTCTTCTCTCCTTCACTGACACTATAAACAAAAACCGCAATAATAACTCCTTTTCCTCTGCACTATTCTTAGACCTGTCAAAAGCCTTTGATATGGTTAATCATACCCTACTTCTTGAAAAACTAAAGCACCTTTCTCTCGACCTACAAGCATTACAATGGTTCAGATGTTATCTTCAAAATACAGCAAGATGTACTCTGGGATAACAATTTGTCTTCCTTACTTCCCGTTAATATTGGAGTCCCTCAAGGCTCAATCTTAGGTCCACTTCTTTTTTCCATATTTATTAACGATCTCCACTTGAACATACCCCACGCCACTTGCATTCAATATGCAGATGACTCTACCTTAATCTGTACTACCAATAATATACCCTCACTCCAATCTCTAACCCAAACTGTATTCCAAGAAGTAGAAAACTGGTTCATGCAACATCGTCTTCTCCTGAATCCAAAGAAAACAAAACTACTACTTTTTACACCAACTCATAAGTCACCCACTCCATTCTTCTCTATAACCTCCAATAATGCTACTAATATAGCACCAGATACTACCACCCGCTTACTAGGTGTCACAATCGACAATCATCTTAACTTTGATGACCATATTAACTCCACCATGAAGACTGTTAACAGAAAACTTGGTACCCTCTACAGAATCAAACCCTTCCTTACACCCTCAGCCAGGCAAACTATCGCACAAACTCACCTCATTTCTACCCTTTTCTATGCCTCTGCTATATATACCAACCTTTCAAAAAACAACATCTCCAAACTATCTACCTGCTATAATAGTATTACTAGATTCATCACATGCTCTCCCTTTAAAACACACCACTGCCTTAACCTTAAACAACTAGGATGGTTAGAATTACAGAACCATATACTCTGTCAACAGTTACTTATGACACAAAAGATCTTATACCACCCAAACAATACCCCCATCCTCTCTAATCTGATCTCTCCATATAAAAACCTGGCTACACTATGTTCTGCAAATAAACTACTTGTCTCCTTAACTAAATCAAACAACAAAGCTGGTGACTCTCTTTTCTCAAACACAAATACAAATATGACTCAGTCATTGTCCACACTGGTGTAAATGACCTGAGACGTACCTCCTTGGACTACATGAAAAGAGACATTGAGGAGCTCTCTGATTATGTAGCCCAGGCAGGTATGACCCTGACCTTGAGCAGTATCCTACCTTCACCAAGAATGATGCCACAATACAGAGATAAGATGATCAGCTTTAACAATTGGCTTAAACACTGGTGTCATTCAAAGGGGATCCAGTATCTGTCTGCCTGGGATGACATGCTGGACAAGCCACGCTGCTTCATAAGGGACGGCTTGCACCTGTCACCCCTGGGATTCCGGATATTGGCAAAGGCTCTTGCCACCCCATAGTGCCTTTTTAGGCAAGGCTCAAATTCTAAACCTACCACCCTAGAACACAAAAAGGAAAAAACTAAGGGTAATGCTGCTCAATGCCAGAAGTCTAAATCTCAAAATGCACGCACTCGAGGCCCTCCTCAGTATGGAGAACATCGATGTCTGTGCTGTGACAGAAACCTGGTTCAAGGCTCCTGAGAGCACCCCGGCGCTATCAGGTTTTACCTCATATCATGCTCCGCCCCAAAATCCGGACAATACCAAGAAAGGAGGGGTATCCATATTCATCAAGGACACCCACACCTCAAGACTGGTGGCAACGCATGATGCATCGGAGACCATCCAGGTGCAATTAACCATAGGCAAGACTGCTCTGCAAATTGTAGCATGTTACAGGCCACCCTCACAAACTCAGGAAACTCACATGGCCTTCCTGAAAACACTAGAGGATAAATGTATCACCAAACACCATCATACTAGGTGACTTCAATTACCCTAATATAGACTGGGAACACTACTCAAGCCCAAACACCCTAGCCCAAAAGTTCCTGGAATTCATAAACTCAAATGCCATGGAACAACTAGTCACCATCCCCACAAGAGGAGATAACATACTTGATCTCATCATCACGAACATGGGAGCACAATGTTCAACACCGGAAGTATACCCCTCACTGGTGAGATCAGATCACAAACTAATCTCGCTGGAGGTCCTCATCCCACCCCCACCTGAAATAAAAAAGACCACAGTAAAGAACTTCTCAAAAGCTGACTTCACACTTCTAAAGACTAGTGTGGTCTCCTTTCAGGACCCCGAGCCGGCGGAAAACAATACTCAAGCCGCTGAATCACTTACAAACGCCTTCTACCAGCACCTGCAGGACTGCATGGATAAGGCAATCCCAAGCAAAACAAAGACTCTTTGTACCAAAGGCAAGCGCCCAGTCTGGTGGACCCCAGCCATAAACAAACTCTACAACAAAAGGAGGAAGCTACTACAAGATAGAGCAAAATCCTTAAAAGGTAAGACACCCTTGATCACTATAAGTAAAAAACTAAGAGCTCTCATAAAATCATCCAAAGCAAATTTCGAGAGAAAAATAGCTAAAGACTCAAAAGACAATCATAAGGCCTTCTTTAGCTATGTTAGAAACCTAGGAGGAAACTCCCAGATATGCTCAGAACTAGTTCAAAATGATGTGAAGATTACTGATCCTACAGACATTGCCAACATACTGGCTGACAGGTTCAGTGCAAACTTCTCCCCTCCCCAAAAGGAGAGATATCTATACCAAATGAGTGCAGCCCCCAAACATCTCCAGCGCCCAAGTGAGAACTGCTCTCTCCAAAGCAAAAACACAGCATCCATGGGACCCGATGGTGTCCCCGGCTGTGTGCTCCACGAACTCAATGAGGAATTAAACCCACAGCTAGGACAGCTGTTTAATCAAAGTCTTACCTCTGGATACGCACTCCAGGAGTGGCGCACTGCAACTGTGGTCCCACTTCACAAAGGTGGTGCCTCCACAGACCCTGGAAATTACCGCCCATTAGCTTGACAAGCCTTATCTGCAAAGCCATGGAGAGGATCATAATGGACCTCATAAATAAAGACATAGGAATTTGCAGACTTTGGATCCAACCCAGTTTGGCTTTGTCAAAGGCAGATCATGCCTTTTAAACTTGGTTGACTTTTTTGAAACAGTCACCAAAGCCATTGATGAGGGAAAGGCAGTCCATACAGCCTACCTCGATCTGGCTAAGGCCTTCGATACAATACCCCACTCGGGCATCATTGAAAAACTCATCAGCTTAAATGTTAACCCATACATCACAAGATGGGTTGCAAACTGGCTGAGTGACAGAACCCACAGGGTCAGAGTTGCTGGCGCCATGTCAGACTCAAAGCCTGTCACAAGTGGTGTCCCACAGGGCTCAGTCCTGGGCCCACTCTTGTTTGGCATCTACTTTTCCAAAGTACAAGCAAACACAGGAGGGTTATGGCTGACAAAGTTTGCAGATGACTGCAAACTGGGCCATAGTAGAAAACACATCTGACACAGATATCCTTCAGAAGGGTCTCACAGAAGCGGATAACTGGTGCCAGAGCCACGGCCTAAAGTTAAATGCCAAAAATGCATAGTCATACCCTTCGGGAAAAACAAGGTTACCCCTAGCTACCAAATAGGTGGCAATCCACTGAGCACAGAAGAAGTTATCAGGGACCTGGGGACCCAGGTTGATAGTAGTCTGTCATTCGACACCCATGTAGCTAAAGTAGTTAGGAAGTCCTTCTACATTGCCCACCTTATCATGAAGGATTCTCATCTAGATCAAGGGAGGTCATAGTCTCCCTTTACTCATCACTCATCAGACCAATGATTGAGTACAATGCCCCATTCGGAATGTATCTGACCCGACACTTGCAGCAGCTGGAGAGGCCACAAAAGTTCCTCACCAAAAGGATAAAAGGTCTCAAAATCTGTCCTATGCTGCCCGACTGAAAGAACTCCAGCTCTATTCAGTCGCCACCTTGCTCAGAGGTGACCTTTGCCTAACATACAAGGCCATGTCAAACCCAGATTTGATGAATATGCTTCACCTCAAAAAATCTAGATCCATCAGAGCCACAAGGGCGGAGACTTAAACCTCGACACGGCTATTAATAGGACGTGCTGGAGAGATAGATTCATCACCCAAAGACTCCCTATGCTGTGGAACAAAATCCCGGTACATGTGAGGCAGAGCACCTCGCTGGCCTTGTTCAAGAGAAATCTTGACCAATGGATGGGAGATCGCAGATATACCCCAGGAATTACCTCAGTGTCACTGCTCGACAGAGGCACAGCAAAATAATGGGTATAGTTCCCCATACTAAAGGGGTGGCGTAAGCCACAAAACAATGGGCTAGGCTTATAAATGCCCTCGGGCAGATAGCCTAGTATGAACCTATGAACCTATGAACTATAGGAAAAAAATGGAATCAGCTCCCTCATGAACTATCTACACTAGCATCTGCTTCTCAATTCAAAAACCAAACAAAAGAACATCTAAAAACTAAGTGGCTCTGTCCTTGTGCTAACCCAGACTGAAACCTGTATTTCACTCCTATTTCAACCCTAGCCCTCCCTCTTGCCTCCAAAACATATTTCTCTCCTCTTGTTTTATTCTTAGTAATTTGATAGGATTTGGGAACTTTTGTTCTTTCTGCAATTGCCCTGGTGCTGTCTAGTGCATTTGCTTGTTTATGTCTGGTCTAGCTTTTGCCTAAATGTTTTCTAGTCACTGTTTGTTAGTCCGTGTGCTTTTCTCATTTTACCTATGTTACTATGGTACTGTTGCTTTATTACTCTATTTTACTTATTTGCTTTTGTTATATTGTTATTCTTATGCTTGGAGCTTTTCTCCCCGGGCCTCTACTGAAAATGGACATGTATCCAGTTAGACTAGCCCGGTCAACAAATGTAAAATAAATAAATAAAAATAAATAAATACAAGCTAGCTCATTTTCCTTAGAGCTTAGTCCATTTGAGTTAGAGGGCTTTTTCCCTTAAAGTTTTTTATATTTACATTGTGATTGTGGTGATAAGTTGTGTTAAACTGTTAGTACGTCTAAACAACCTAAAGATACGAAACCCTCAGGGTTTCAAATGGGTTCTAGGTGCTCTCAGATGATGTCAGTAACTGATGGGCATAGTGTGTGTGTGTGTGTGTGTACTGCCTTGGAGCAGTACACTTACAAGAGTCATGTTCTATTTGCCATTCGTTTAACTCCAGAGTTCTTGAAAGGAAGAATAAGTTAATAATTAAGGGATTGTTAAGGACTTCCTTCTCAGATGCCATAGGAGAAGGTCAGAGTCCTACTAAACAAACCACTTTCTCTTCTAAATCTGGGAAAAGATCTTCATCGGATCCCTCCGAACTGACTAAGAAATTACCAAAGATTTTCTCACTTGACTTTAAATCTGTCTGGTCCGAGAAACCACCACCTCAGTTCCTTCAGTATTGGAACCGATGGTTTGGCAAGCTAGGAGCTGGTCGCCAGTGCTGGAGCTGGTTTGTCTGACTTTAAGGTTACCAATTTTTCAAGCTTCAAGATCTCCTGCTCCCTCTTCTCGATCCTCCAGGAGCCTTCGAGATGAGGATGTGGCTTGGGTTGTGTGCAGACTTTTGAGGACACCTGTGCTAACCAAATTGTTGTTGGAGCTGACCCAGAGGGTTTCAAAACTGACTAAACCTACCCTGTCAACACTGATTCCTCCTTCAACCTGACTTGGGACTTCGGAGCCGGAATGCATGAAGCTGATTGAAGCAGAACCATCTGAGTCAAGACCTGCTCTAAGATCTTCAGCCCCAACTACTGCTCCAAATACCTCTGTGCCTTCTGAGCTCAAGGATTCTAGGAGCTGACGTTCTCTGGTCGGGTCCGGGGAGGAAATTCTGATCTGAACTTACCTCTCGGGTGAGCTCGGTGTCTACATCAGCCTCTGAACCAACCCCCATGGTGCCAGAGATGCCTTTCAGTTCTTCAGAGCCAGGAGCTTCCTTGGACCATGGGCAAGGGGGCCTTCGGGGCAGCTCCACTCTCAGCCCCAGTCATTCCTCCCCCAAAGGCACTGGTGCCCATCTCCACACAACCACATCCACACAGATGTGGAGACCCACAGCCTCAGGATGCCCTTTTGGGTGAACCCCTCTCTTCTGAAACCTTTCCAAAATACTCTTCTGAGAGGTCCCTCGCAAGAGATTATGTAAGAGGAAGCATATAGATTCCCCTGAGGAGTCTGTCACATCCAACACAGACTTCGATGAGTCAGAAGAGTCCCCACGGTCACCTTCTGAGGGTGTCTCCTTTGCAGACATCCTAGTATTACTTAAGCATAGGGGTGGCTAGGGGTGGCTAGAAGCCCATTAGCCCTTCTGAGGAGGCATCTGTCTACCTGAAGGCTTTTGGATCTCACCCTTCCACCACTTGGGTGTCTCTGCCTTTCGACCAACTCGTGGATCTAGTTTGTCGAAAGAAGTGGGAGACTCGAGACTCAGTGGAGCCTGTCCCTCAGCGGCCAAATAAATTCATTACTTCCTGCAATGATAAAACTTTCCTTACCAAAGGTGTCCCAGTAGATGCTATGGTGGTGGCAGCCACTAAGAAGGAATTGTCAGAGACATCCTCTTCTGTCAATCCCCCGAACAAGGAGTCTCATGCAATGGACAGGTATGGAAAGTGCACCTTCTCTTCAGTGACCTTTACTCTCCGGTCCCTGAATTACCTTACACATTTTACCAGGTTGCAGAAAGCTCCTAAAGGAGCTAGGAGATGCTCTTCAGGGTTCTGTAGCTGCTGGGGTATCAGATAGTTTCTTCCCAGTTCTCCACCTTAAATTTAGTGGTAAACTCCTCCATGAGGCTCATTTCCTATGCAGCTTATAGAGCGAGTATGGCAGTGAGTTCAGGAATTTCCCTAAGGAGCCATTCCTGGATGCGCTTGTGTAACTTTGGGGAGTCCTTTAAGTCCTCCTTTGTGAATGCCCCTGTCAATGGCTCATCCTTGCTCGGGCCTAAAGTAGAAGACACACTAACCAGGCTGTGAACAGGAAGGAAAACCTCTCTCTGCCGTAGGAGTTAATTTTTCCCTACCTTCTAGGCCTTATCCAAAAGGTCAAAAGAGAAGAAAAATGGGGTTTTGAAAATCCCAGAGTTTTTCAAGACACATGTTCTGGCGCCGAAAGGTGTGGAATGAGTTATAGCCTGGTAGCACAGGGGTGCTTTCTGCTGCTTTAAACCAAGTCTCCATTACAGCACAAATGTTGGTGTTCTCTATTTTGATGAGTGCTTCGAGCAAGTGCATCTTGAGATTTAGACTTCTAGCATTGAGCTGCATGATTTTCAGTGTATTGTCTTTATAGGAGCAAATCTAGATACCACAAATATGATGGTAAAGTTTCCCCCAGAGAGAGTTCACACCCTTCAGTGTCAGGGTTTAGTCCTTCTGTCCAACAAGAAGGTTCAAGCAAGAACAGTTCTAAAAATGCTAGGTACCATGGCAGCAGCAATAACTGTAATCCCATTAGCATGGCTACACATGAGAATTCTTCAGTGGCTGCTGTTCGCTCAGTTGTCCATACAGGAAGTACCCATGTCCCATCAAATTATGGTTACGGAATCTTGCAGGAAAGATCTTTGTTGGTGGCTTCACGCCACTCAAGTGACCTTAGGTTAACCCTTTGTTCTTCCACAGCGACAATGGATGCTACCCTGATAGGGTGGGGGGCATTATCAGGGGAGGATGGCCCAGGGCACTTGGCAGGAGCACAAGGCCTACTTTCATATCAATGTTCTAGAGATGAAAGTGGTGCTTTTAGCATTGCAGGCACTTCAAGATTTTTTTTCACTAGGAACAGTTGCAATACAAATGGTCAATATGTCGGTCATGTGGTATATAAAGAAACAAGAGAGAAACCAGATCTTACCCCCTCTGCCAGGAGGCCCTAAGAGTTTGGCAGTGGGTGACCTTTTCCCAATGCTTTCTGTTAGCAGTGCACATCAAGGGAAGTCCAGTGTGATAGCAGACGAACTCACCAGGGCAATTCTGATGCCTCACCAGTGGTCCCTCAAACAAGACATAGCGGAAATGATTTTCTGAAAATGGGGCCAGAGTTGCTGCAACCTTTTTGCCACATCCATGAATGTCAAATGCAGCAGCTACTTTGCCCTAATCCCCCCTCTGTGGGAACCTCCACACTTGTACACGATTGGGCCTTGGGTCTCCTCTGCGCCTTCCCTCCTTTTCCATTGATACCCAAAGTTCTTCAGAAAGCCAGCACATTGGGAAGCTCCAAAGGCGTGGTGTCTCCATATTCATAAAGGATATGCACACCTTCAGACTAGTAGCCCAGCATAATGCATCTGATATACTTCAGGTCGTAGCCTGCTAGGGTCCCCAACTATGTCCCAAGACTCTCACTCCAAGTTCCTAAGCACCCTAGAAATTATTACGGTTTAACCCAACACTTTCATACTAGGTGACTTCAACTACCCTTCCATCAACTGGGAAAACTACTCATGCACCAATACACTGTAATTGTAGTAATGTTATTCAAATTCATTTGGCTGTCAACTATAACTCCTTAAACAATGTACAGTAGAGCATTGCAGTGGAAGGAGCAATCGTACTTTTAATTTGGGAAAAATAATTTTAAGCAACATTCTGACACACGAAAGTGGTTAACAAAGATTTAAGTGCCTGTCAGCTCTTTTAAGCTGTAGTCCTGAACTGGACCAAAATAGTGGCCAGTGTTGGTCACCACAGAACAGTTTCAAGAAGCTAAACCAGCCATAACTCTAATATATCATAATATAGATAATATATCCTGCATACCTTCCCTCAGTCACACACTTGCCACCCTCTTATGTACTCCTTACCCTCCAACATGTTCCTCCCTCTTTTCTCATCCTTTCTTCTACTCCTATCTACCCTCGCCTCATGTCACACACTGCTAAACCTACATCCCAACACTCCTACCTCCTCTCACTACACTATGAACACAGACAGCCACCACTCCTGTCCCATATGTCTTCTCCAGTACTGAATTCAGTCTCTTCAAAATCAAATAGCTATATCACAGATGGATAGCAATCCTTCAAATGGCTCTCTCCTCTATCTCCCTTTCTCCCCATCAAATTGAGCATCTCACAAGGCTCAGTTCAAAGCCCCCTTCTTTTTAACATCTTTACCAACCAGCCTTACACATCCTGTCCTCAGTCATCCTTCATACAGTACACAGATTACTCCACAATCATCTCCATTGCTAACAACCCCTCTGACCTGCTCACCCTGACATAAACATCTTTCAACCTCACTGAAACATGGTTTACTAACAACCAAGTCATACTCAACCCTATAAAGACAAAACTTCTCTTCCTTCCAAAATCCCTCTACCATCTAAAAATCCTCCTCCATCTCTTCCCTTAACAACACCACTATCATAGCGGAAACGCACATTAAGCCCCTTGGGGCAATCATAGACGCCCAACTTAAGTTTGACTTCCATGTACTTCACTGTATCAAGAAAACCCACCAAAAGCTTGGCCCATTGTATAGAAACAAAATATTTCTTATATCCGACTCCAGAATCTCACTTGCCCAAGCATAACTTCTCCCTAACCTCTTCTGTAGCTCACAAATCGATGAATTGAAGGAATTTGTGAGTGAACAACCTTATTTTTCTTTTGAGAACAATCTGTCCCTCAAGAGACAGTTGTGTTATAAATACCAAGAATGTAGACCTTTAATGGATTCACAGAGGCATGGGGCACATCCTTGTAGAGGTTGCTCTGCGTGTAATTATATTCATGCAGGCTTTAGCTATACACATCCAGGAATAGGTGTAGCTATTGAATGTAAGTTCTATTCTGACTGCAAGTCCAGAAATATAGTATATTTTAGTTATTGTCAAGTTTGTAATACTTTTTATATTGGGAAGACTAATCGTTCACTTAGAGAATGTATATTGGAACATGTAAAAGACTTTGGGAATGAAAGAGATAGTAACGCTTTAACACGACACGTTAAGACTCAAGGTTCACAGCATATGTTTAAGTTCTTTGTGCTAGAAGTTCTAATAGAGAATATTAGGGGTGGGAACTTAAAAAAAATAAAACCAAGATGGCAGAACAGAAATGGATTGTGTATTTGAGCAGGTAAGCCACCTGGAATTAATGATGCTGTAACTTTAAGACCTTTTCTTCAGGCATGCACTTTACCACATTGATATCTTTAGATATATGTTTCAGTATTTTTAGTTGTATTTGAGTATAAATCTGTTTAGATGTGTGGTGACAATGTGTTTGTTTTTAATGGGTATTAGGGATTGCTTTCAGCTGATAGGTTGAATGGATGTTTAAATAGTTAATTGATTTGCAGTGTGGTAGTCTGAAGAAGCAATACTTTATCATGAAAGGGTTTGCTCTGTTTGTTGTTATAATAAATGTTAAGTTTTGTGGCCGTGTGGTTACGTGCTTTTATTTTTATTTTGGATTTATTGACTAGTTCTTGGTACCATGCCCTAGTTCGAACACCTGGCCTTGTTTTACCTCCTAAACATAAAATGTAAAATTTTTAGATTTTAAAAGATTTTTTTCAGCCTATTTATAAAGTACTCTTGCAGTCCAAACTGATCTTTAGCCAATGTGACCAAAGTAGTCACTTGGTGCCTGGCATTGTCTGCAAATGTTTCTATCCATACCATTTTAACATGTGGAGTAGTTGTCCTAAAAATGTTGAACAGAAAAGGACCCAGCATCAGTTCCTGGGCTACACTCCTAGTTTTTGTAAATGGGGAAGAGTAGCTATGAGCCGCGGTGGTGCAGTGGTAGCATTGTCACCTCACAGCAAGAGGTTCTCCCGTTTGATTCTCGGCTAGAGCGCCTTCTGTGTGGAGTCTGCATGTCCTCCCAACGGTTGAGTGGCGTTGGAAAGACATGCGTGAATGGGCGTGCCTTTGTTGAAGGTTGGGTGTCGAGCTGGCACCTCGGCACTGTAAAAATCTACTGCCACTCATTAGCAGACCAGAGTTCTGCTGTGGCGACCCCTAACCGGGAAAAGTCAAAAGAAGAAGAAGGGAAGAGTAACTTTGTGTAATCCTGTAACATGACTCATGTTTCTTCAACCATATTCCCTACCAGTTACCTCTTTAAGGATTTTTTGTTTGTTTTATTTTGTTTAGTTAGTTTCTTTACTTGGCTAGTAGACTGCTCACAATAAATCACTTGAAGGCTGAGCTTAAGCGAAGAAATATAAAAATGGAACTAATTCATGAACATGGTGTAATCACAGAAGATAGAGAGTCCCATAGATAAGTGAAGCAATGTACAGATATTAACAGAGTAGAAAAGCAAATGTAGATTAATTTGAGTAGTAAATATGGAAGAGTTGTGCTTTGAACGTAGGAGATTTCTTTTAGGTGAGGGGGAGCGTGATTGCCAGAGTTTGGTTCATTGCAATTTATTTGGGGGGGGGGGGTCTGGCGTGAGGGAATTAATTGGTATAGGTTGTGAAGGTTGTACTTGGGTGGCTTTATGTTTACCAACAAGAGGTAGGAAATCACCTGGTTGATGCAGTTTGAAAAGAGGAGAGTGTATGAGTAGCTCAACTCTGTAAGAGACTGGGAGCCAACTCACTTAGGAGAGGCTGGTGCAGTGGGAGATGCTGCAGGGGGTTGGAAATGAATAGGCAAATTTTGTTTTCAGTATACTGTTGAGTGGATGAGTGTTGTTTTTTAAGAGGCTGTGGCTATAATGGGGAGTCTGTATTCAAATTGAGCAAGGAAGACTACTTTGCCTTTTACAACTGTAGCTGGTCTTGAGAGAGACAGAGAGAGAGATTCTTTCCAGGACTAGAATAAAAGAAAACAGTATTTTTTTCCAGCTGTTTTCAGTGTGGTTATAGAAGTTAAGTGATTGGACCAGCCATAAACATAAGTATGTAAAGGTCACTGTTCTTTTGGTGATACAATTGAGATCGGTGATGTTGAGATTTTACTTTTTTTTTCTAGTTTTTATGAGGTTCCAAATTTAATTATTTTTGTTTTGGAGGGATTTAGGAATAGCTTATGCTTTTCTTAGCCAGGAATTAGGGAATGGAGGTTAGATTGAAGTTGGGTTTAAATAGTTGAATGTGGAGTACTAGATTTGAAGACCATCTATTTTTGAATGAGACTGAATTACAGGCCTTAGCCAAGTCTGGAGCTACTGCATCCAATGGTATGGCTGAATCTAGGGCCTCTACCACAGATGAATAAAAAATAATTTCATTAGTGGGACAAATCTTCCCATACTACGTCCATGTTGATTGATATCAAGAATGTGTTAAGACATCTGTTAGTATTAATGTTAATAAGACCTTCTCAAAACTGGGATAGATATAAAGCCCTATGTATAGGGTAGGCATTCAGAGTTTGATTAATGACTTGGGTACCTGCAAGAGCTAGCTGCAAAGATTGTAAGTATGCTGTCTCTACCAGCTTGCCCATCTTGGGTGAAGGGAGATACAAGGGTGATGTCTACCATAAGCACTAAGTGTTTACCAGTGCAATCTAAACTGGCCAAGGAGGAGGAGCTGCTGAGAATGGACAGAGATGACACTGTCCTGGGAAAGAAAATGAAATGCTAACAAGAATGAATGACCTGTAACTGCAAGGGTCACCTTTATTCATCCCTTTAAAAACTGGATTGATAGCATTTTCCATAACTTGGGTACATGGTCCTTATGTTCATAAGTGAATATTAGGCTAACTGTCCTGCAGAGATATTTTAATCTTGGCCAGTAACCCAAGGTCAGAGTCAAACCCTGTATCTTGTGCATATTATGTGAGGACCTTAACCATTATGCCAGCACTCCTCCCCCAAGAAACAGCCTTCAGAAGTAACCCAAGAATTTTTTTTTAACAATCCTTTGTCACATAAAATGACCATTCAGGTCATCTAGTCTCATAGCATAATCTGCTCTTATTTTATTTAAAGACTCTTTAATCCCTTCCTCTTTAATTGGTGGAAAACTGAATCCCCAGAAATCTAGTTTATTGGTTGATTGCTGAACATTAGTCTCCCCCCATTTGTGCTTCATACTTTCTAGTGGTCCCAATGCCTCCATTCATTGCCTGGTATACCAACTCTTCCTTTCACCCCAAGACTTCCTTCAGCTTGGATTTTAAGGATGTTCTGGGGGATTCATACAAGCCACTGCTTTCTTTCAGGTGGATTTTTTATTTTATGACCTACCATTGCCCCCCCATGCATTTATATATTATATCTTAGGGATACCCCCCCCCCATGAATGAAACATCCCTTCAAGGAGTGCCTTAGACAAACACTCTCCCCTTGGGGGAGAGATGCCTACCTGGGAACATATCGGACATCTGAGCCACTAATCAAATCAAATCAGCATTGCCTGGGCCATAGTTAGGGCTTTATCCCTCTATGCCATGGTAATGGCATGGATGCTAGAGAATAGTTTTAACTTATGAAACACTATTTCCAAAAGGCTTAGCAATATTTTTTTATAAGTAATGATTGCCCCATTGTCATTTAAAATGATTTTATGGCTTGCATGAGGGAAATGTTGACAGTAAGGTAAGATCAAAGAAGGTAGTAGATTGGCAATGAATAGAGAGAGGTGAGGACAGTTGATGCATCTCTATGAATCCATTTATAAAATGGGAAAGGGGGATGATGTGAGAGGCTATTAAGTTAGTGAAGGAATACAAATGGAGAGTGAATGTGTTTATAAGGTGGTTCTGTGTAGAAGCTAATATTTAAAATATTAACTTTTCTCTGATTAGAAAAATTTAGTTGACATTCTGAATCTCCCCTATGATTTTTAACTTGTGGGTGGACATTCTTTTGGTAAAGGACACACTGTTTCCTTTGAGTATGTGACCTAGAGTTAACTGAGTTAATGGATGTGGGAGGAAGTTGGAGCAGCTTACCCCCTCTAGCACAAAATTTGGATTCATAGATTTTGTATACATTTTACTTGATAAGTTTTTGAAGGCTTACTTTTTTTGTGTTTAAGAAAGTCATTGTTTTGATTGTCAACTTTTCTAGTCGAAAGCTTTATAAAGAATTCCTTAGTGATACTCTGGTTTAGTGGAAGGGTACTAGTTCTAGAATTTGTAAGAGTGGAAAAGTTTTCAGGAAAATGAGAGGATATCACTAGAATTGCATAGGAAATATTTTCTCTATTAACGTTGAACTAGGAAAATGTATCTTTTCTTAGCTGTATTATCAAAATTGTGGATTATGTGGAAGGTTTCTGATATGAAAAAGGAAATATATCCTTTTCTATGCAAAATAAATGGTAGAAATTACTTTGTAGAATAGTTATATTGAAGCTGCGTTGGGGCAGAATACGTTTTGTGTAGAAGTTATAGTATAGCTTGGAGATGAAGTGCATCAGATGAGTAGTAAGATGTACACTCTGATAGTTGAAGTGAGATCATCGGAGCAGAAGCTACCTCCAGTTGCAGAGAAAGTCAGAGAGAACAGATTGCAGTGGTTTGGGCACATGCAGAAAAGCAGAAGACATTCTGGTGAAGATGATTTTGGATGGATAGAACAAGAGGAAATGAGTGGCACAAGCGATGAATGGATTGTGTGAGTCGGGCATGACTGTCAAAGAAAGTAAGAGCATGGCATTGAATTGTGAGATATTGACACCCAAACTCCATGTAGAATATGGGAAAAAGGGGATTAATGATGATAATCGTATAGCCTTCCTTTTTATGGAGCTTAGATGTGGCCAATGTGTTCGATCACTTGGCTCACAACAGATTAAAGGTGTATGTATTTTTTAAGATGATCAATGTTTATTAGCTCAGACTGATTATTAAAGTTACATAATGTGCAGTCCTCATACATGCTGAAATTTTGACTTCTACACTGGCATCTGTACAGCCTGTATTAATTTATATTCTTAATTTAAATGTGATCTATCAGAAAAGACAGTACTTACAATAGATTATTGCATTTTGAGAACATTTAATCATGCATTAAAGCTCCTCATTGCAGAGCTAACCTTTACTGTGCTAGAAACAAGTTCCCAGTTTTACAAACCTTATCTCAAAACTCATTTTGTTAATATGTCCTATATTTCTAGATTTATTTCAAGACTTGTCTAAAACCTCCAACACAATTTGTCACAACAAACTTTTACTTGAAATGTCCTCACCAAGTCTCTGTCAGCCCAACTTGCTGTGTTTTAAAACCTACCTGCCCAATAAGTATCAGTCAGTAAAATGGCACTCCACTCTCTCTCCTTACTTCCCAGTCACTACCAGGCTCTATCCTTGGTTCCCTCCTCTTTAACATTTTCACCAATGCCCTCTATACATGCACACAACAGGCAACCATAATAAAATATGCAGATAATTCCACTCTCATTTGCACATCTGACAATATGTTACACCTCCAAAAAATTACTCGGGGAAGCTGTAATAGTCACTGATACATGGCTCTGTAACTTACAACTCATGCTTAACCCAAAAAGGCCAAACTTCTACTTTTTTCCCCAAATCCCTCTCTCATGTAAATCAAAATTTAAATCCCTCAATCTGGCTAATACAATCACTGAAGTCACTTCTCATAGCAAATTATTAGGGGGGTAGTGGATGATAATTTTATATTCGACTTGCATGTGCAAAATTGCATAAGATAAATTCATCAAAAACTAGGGATGCTTTATAGAGCCAAACACTTTCTCACCAGCAGAACTTAAACTACACTTGCCACTACTAATTCTTTCCCACTCTTTTTTATGGTGTCCCCATCCTTATTAACTTCCAGGCTTAATAAAAAAAGGCCCAAGTTGGTTAGAACTGCCTCATCAACTAACATATACACAGCTTCTTACCACCTATAAAATTATCCATCATCCATCTGCCTGTCCAGCACTAAAAAACATTTTACACAACTATGTTCTCGTTGGTCATTGTGATCCAGTGATCAAAAACTCCTGTCTTTCAATAAACCTAGCAAATCTGCTGAGCATTGTCCATACTCCTACAAGGTTGCTAAGGCTTAGAACTCCTTACCTGTATCCATTAAGTCTTTTAACCTCCCTCCCATCTTTCAAAAACACTGAAGCTTCCCAGCTAAAATATGTCTCTATTCTTGGTCAAAACTAGGATAAGCTATTTCCCTAAATGTGAACACGTACCTTTTCATTCCTTATACCGGCTTACTCTCCCTTCTTCACTTATTCCTTTACTGCTATCAAAGTCTCTTCCCTGATTTTTTTCCTCTAAATATACCATAAGCCTGTTTTTCTCTTACTTCATATTGCAATTCTGTATGTATTGGACTAACTTTTATTTAATTTACTGTCTAAAATTTCTACAAGTATTGAATGATTGTGATATAACTTTTATCAATTCTTAACCAATGTTTTTATATTGTGTCTGATTTGTTATAATTATTTAAAAGGTAGATGTTTGTGTTTTATATGTGAATGTAAAAGTATTGTTCTTAAAATGTATTGTAATAATTTGAGGCATTTCTTCCTGGGCTTCCAGTGAAAATGGAATGCAGTGTCTTTTCTGGTAATCAAATGTCAATAAATAAATATGTTAACAGTTTACAAAATACAAAGCAGCCACATTATCATGTTTTTATTCCTTAAATCTTGAGTTTGTTAAATTAGTTTGTATTTGTTATCAATCCCAAAACTATTGTCTGACATTGTTTGGGACCCATATTTATAATCAGCCTGGCTCTGGGTGTTTAAATTGGTTAACATTTCCCATCAGGTCCATTTCTCAAACAAGAATTCCCCTGTGCCACTTGCTCTCAATTCCATTTTTGTATCTACCACATTGTTTTATCACCTCTGTAATTTTTGGCTTTTTCTTTGTTTTCTATTTTCTTACAGCCTTTTTTGCCACTTTAACAGTTAATATGAATAATATTTTCTTTCCTTCCATTGATGTTGTTGAATCTCTGCACATTGCCAAACTTGTGTTACCATGTTCCTTTCTCTTCCTCATCACATATTCAACATGACCCATTCATCTATGGAACTTCTTTTTGAGGTCTAGTTAGTGTGTAATCTGTGTAAACGCTACTTTGCATCATATTTAGAGACTATAAATACTTCACTTTTATTCTTCATCTATTGGCTTTCCCAATCTTAGACTTCAGCCCTGCTTCGATTTCTCACTACACATTTCTATCAGTTCCAGGGTAACCCTATATGCTGTACTTACAATTTACCCCTTTGTTGCCATTTTAGTCCTTGCCACTACTAAGAAATTCACTTTGACTAGTTTAGCACCTTTAAACATAAGCAGTTATTAGTGTTTCATTTGTTCCTGACACCAGTCCCAGGTACCTCAGCTGATCAGCATCTTGCAGGCTAAATTCTAGTTTGACTGTGTTTCAGGATTTTACATAATCTCTACTTATTACCTATTGCTAGTACATGTGTTCTCTTTGTCTTTTCTTCTCCATATGTTTAGGCATCCTATCCATTCTCATCCTTTCTTGATCATGTTGAGAATAGCTGGTTTATATCTGATTCTCCCAAAGTACTAGTTCTTTTGTTGATAGTACTGGCTTAGAAGATACCCTTATGTACACCTGTAATTGTCAGTTGTTTTTATTTTCATCTAAAGGTTACCATATTGACACTGATTCTTCCCCTGATCTCACCTTCTTTAATCTATCATAATTTTATTTCTATTTAGATCTATAATTCCTTGATATAGTAATCTAAGTTGTTCATAGGTGTGTACTAGGCTAATGGCCCCGGAGCCTTTACAAGCCTAGCCCATAGGATTACTCTGGCATTGTACCACCTGACCATAGTTCCCAGTGCTTCTGTCGAGTAAAGCCACTGGAGTGATCCCTGGGGTGAATTTTCTATTTCCCATCCACTCATCAAGATTTCTCTTGAAGAGGGCCAGTGAGGTGCTCTGCTTGACTTGTATGGGAAGTCTATTCCATAGCATGGGCAGTCTCCGAGTTATGAACCTGTCCCTCCAGCATGTTCTGTTGATTGTGGTAATGCGGTTGAGGTCTTTGGAGCATGTGGTGCAGAGGGATTGGGATTTTTTCAGATGAAGCATTTCTAACAGAGCTGGGTCAGACATGGCTTTGTAAGTCAAGCAGAGATTGCCTCTAACTAGGCGATATGAGACCGGAGAATAGTTGGAGTTTTTTTAGTCTGTCCATATAGGACAAATGTTTAAGGCTTAGGATCCTCTTTGTAAGGTACTTTTGCGGCCTCTCCAGTTGTTGCAGGTGTTTAGTGAGGTACATGCCAAATGGGGCATTGTACATGATGACTGGCATAATGAGGGAAAGGTAGAGGGAGACAATGACCTCTTTCTTCCTGGATGCAAAACCCTTAGTAATGAGATGTGCCACATAGAAAGACTTTCTGACCACAGTGGCAATGTGGTGGTCAAATGAGAGGTTGCTGTCATCCTGTGTTCCCAGATCTCTTATAACACCTTGTGTGTTCAATGCACTACCATTGATGTGGTAATTCATGGGAACTGGGTTTTTCCCAAAGGGGATGATGACAAGTTTTTTGGCATTGAGCTTAAGGCCATGGTTCTGACACCAGTCATTGGTCTCAGTGAGGCCTTTCTGTAGGATGTCAGCATCACTTGGGGAGTTAATAATATCTCCCAACTTGTGTTGCTTTAAAGTATGTCTCAAGGTTTGGATGTCCCAGTATTCTTTTTTCTTTGGAAAATTAGCTTCTTCCACTGTATTTCCCCTTCTTTCTGTTCCCCAAAAGATATTGATTTCTTTTTTATTCTTTTGTCATACCTATACTTGTGACTGATAAAAATATGCCTGTCCCACATATAGAATAAAAGGACTAAGGACTTCTTTATAACCTGCACCTTTTTCTTCATACATAAACATCTTATAGTTCCTGTTTTGCTAATTATTCTTAATGTATTGTCCCACATCCTTTTGGCAGCCTGTTGTATGTCTGGTTTTAACCATGCTTTTAAGTATTTAATTTTCTCATGGTCAGAGAGTAAAGGGAAATTTTGCACCAGTTCATGCATTGGTACATAGATTATCATTACTGCTATAGTTATTGACCCATTCATCTTATATCCTACAATCTTAAGTTCCTTCAACTTTCAAAATACTTTTCCTTCATCTACTTCTGTTTGTTATATATGGTATAGTATATTATCTGCAAACAAAGCTGTTTTTCAGTGACTTTCATTATATACCTTCCAGCACATTTGTACACTTCTATTTCTGATAGTCATGTTTCTTGCCAATGGTTTGAAATATAGAGCAAATAGGAGTGGTACGAGTGGAGAGCTTTTTGAAGTACCTCTTCATAGTTCTAATATCAGTGACTTGACCTTTACAATGTATTTTTCAAATATTACAGTTATCCACTTACCAGGAAAGCAAAAAGTTTCCATTGTTTCTATCAAGAATACCCAAATGACCATAACCATGTTTTTTTCTGCTTTTAGCCAAACAACAGCTACAGATTTAAAAAAAAACAGATTATTTAACTTTCCACCCCTCTAACGCCTCTGCAAAAAGCATTCAAGGAGTTAATAGGCATGTATGCCTATTATCATTATTTTATCTTTACGGTTTCCTTTTATATTATTTTGTACTGTTAATGTCCTGGTGATATCAAACATCTGCCTGCCATACATCAATCCACAGTGGTCAAAATTTATTATCTTTGGTAGGGCACTTGCTTGTCTCTTAGCTACTACTGTCATAAAAAAATTGTAGTCATGATTTAAATTAGAAATGGGTCTATATAACCCTGGATCACTCGGGTCCTTTTCTTTCTTTGGAATAATTACCAATACTGCCTTTTGCCAAAAAGGGGGAAATCTCCTACACTTGATATCGTTAAGTATTTCCTTCCAGATCTTTACTATTTTCTTTTCTTTTCAATATTTCTATTAGTATTCCATCCATTTTTTGTGTTTTTCCCTGAATTTCGGCTGTTAATAACTTCTTTCCTCTTCCTATATCCTCACCATCAACTTTTTTTGTCATCATCACTTAATCTGGTTAGGTTTAATTCTGCCTTTGATAACATTTTACATGTCTAAGATGTATTCCTACAGAAGCATCTTGCTTATATTGAATACAAGATGTGTCTTGACTCTATTTCCAATTTCTCTGTGTCTTGTTTTCTAATCTTAGCAATCAGTCTTTCTCCCTTTTGTGGTCTAAGCCTTTGTACTAAAAATTCAGAGGTTTTAGATTTATTTTCAGAAATTTTCTCTTGCAGCTTTAGCTCTATACTCCTTTACATTCTCTAACTAATTTGCCATTAAATTTTATGCTACTTTTACATCATAGATCTCCCCTCTTCCTAATCTATTCTGTTCCTGTCTCTAATCTTTCTTATTACTTATACATCTACTTTGACAACCCACCCATAGTTCTCTGTTTTTTTTGTCATCCACATATCTAAGAGCTTTATCCTCTAGTAATATTTTTAACTTTTGGTCCACCCAGACCTTAAATGCTGTCCTCCATATTAAGCATGTTAGAATGGTCTAGTGTCTCTCATTATATGCATTATCTTTCCTTTCTACTGTAATTTGCAGTGGTACATGAGCTGAGATTTTTATGGGATGTAGTGTTTTCCCCATGTTAAATGTAAATGCCATTTTGAAGCATAGCACCTGTTAGGTAGATTTTCCAAAAAGGTTAATGAATTGTGTATTTTTCTGCTGTTTGCATAATACCTACCAACCAAAATACATTCATGCATGTCTCTAAGTATCTGCCTTCTGATGTGTTTTTCATCTTCTTGGTTCTCCTCTTGCATCCCCTTTATTGCATATTATATTCTGGTCTCCAGTCACAATCCAAATTCCTTGCTAGTATGCCATGACCTCAGTCATTATCTGCTTCATATCCTTTAGTTTAGATCTAGAGGGAATGTAGAGTGCTAAGGTAATTTTCTTAGCTTGCAAGTTTCCCTTTACCATCACATATCTTCATAGCCGGTCTCCCCCACCTCTTTTCTGCTTTCATTTATATATCCTTTCTCATTAATAACAGTGCTTCTGTCCTTTCCTGTTATAAGTGGTCCATTCTGCTATTTTCAGGCCTCATTTCTATTTTGTTTAAATACGTTTCCTGCAGGATTACTATACCTGTATTACTTTTGAAAGTAAATGTTAACATTTCCATCTGTTAAACCATTTATGTTCCATATTAATATATGTATCATCTGCTTAAGTATTATCCCTTTGTCTTTTTTGCTTTCTTGTGTTTTTCTTGGTTTCTTGTTTTGTCTAGATTTTGCATTTATCAGTTTCCCCTCATTTGCATAAAATATGCATCCCCTACTATAATTCTGTATTATCCTAACATGGTTGCTCTAAAAAAGCACTAATAAATGCCCTTGTAGCCTCCCTTCCCCATCTCGACCAAAACTGTAATTATGTACATGTAAAAGTAATCGTACCCTCTCTCATTCCCCCGCCACTCACTATAAGCAGCCCTATAGTAGTTGTAGTTTTCCCTTAAACACTGCTCAAAGGTAAGAACTTTATGCAAGTCTTCCCTGATAGCCCATCTTCTCTATAGGTAAAGTTTGTAATTTACTTTTTTTATATTCAGTCTTTTTATATTTTCTAAAGTGTATTCATGTTTATTTCCCTTTAAATAGTCTAGTTTTGCTTCTCAAACTGTATTTTAATACAGTTTCCTAGCAACTGTGGTAGTTTACCTGATGTAATGACTACACAAGACTTCTCTAGACATTTCCATGTTTAAATTCTACAAGTATTCTCGAAATTGCTGATTTACCGAAATGTCAGTGATGTTTGCTGTCTCTTGTCTGTTTCCTTCTGTCAGTCTGTCATGTCCTATTTCAGGAATTATATTTCATTCCAGTCCCTTCAAAAATCTTTTAACTACTAGTGCTATCTCTGTACTACTATAACTGTATCTCTTGTAAGAACAAACCAAGCTATTCAATACAGAGCTAGCTAAACAGTAAGAGTGTTTTGCTTGACACAACACTTGAAAACCAGTTCTCAGAATATTTAAAGATATTTTAGGAGAGGGTTATACCATTATTTCTTCATAACAGAGTTTTTTCACTTTTTTGTGTTTTAATTTAAGCAAATGATGTTAGTCCAGCACAAAACAGATTTACTTTCCAGTGATATTTCTGCAGCATAATGGAATATACAGCTCCACCTGCCCCCTAGACTCCAATCCTTATAACAACTGTATGTTTAATTGGATCTATATCAAAACTTCGAAGAAGTAAAACACCGAACGTTAAAACATCGAACCCACAACATCGAATGATGAAAATAGCGAAGCCCTGGAATATCAAAATCTTACCTAGGGCAAGATTTTGGTGGGCCGTTCCGTGGCTTCGCTATTCCCTCCACTTTGGTGCGAGAGTTACGGACCTTAAGGTTAGGGTGCGGGTTAAGGTAAGTGGATAGTTAGTAATGTATGTATGGTGTAGTGTAGGGTTGGTTTTTGTTAACTGTATGCGTGTGTATTAATTGCTTTGTTTGTGTATAGTTTTGTAGGGTATGTGTGTGATAGTTACCGACCTTAGGGTTAGGGTGCGGGTTAAGGTAAGTGGATAGTTAGTAATGTATGTGTGGTTTAGTGTGGGGTTTGGTTTTGTTAACTGTATGTGTGTGGTTTATTTATTTTGGTGTGCTTGTGTTGTGTGTATGTTTCAAGGAACAGCAAACTTTTTCCCTGGGGAAAAAAATTGCTATTCTGAGCATTCAATGTTTTCAGTATTCGAAATTCCAAGTTCGAACATATGGTGTTCGACATTTTGGAATTTCTAATATATGATATAGACTCATTTAATTAGAAACCCAGACCTTAGCAACATGACTTGGAAGCATTACTTTTGAAAATATATGGTAATAACATATTAGTTTTCCCCCCATTTTTTTAAATCCTTTGTTTCCCATTGATATATTTATCATCTGTGTAATCTGACTAATAGTAAAGCAGTTGTAAAACTGAATAGTTCATGGAAATCTGTTTACTTCCATGTTCTTTGGCAGATTTGATTGGTGTAGGCTATATCAGCTGACGGTGTTTTTCCCCGGAGACTGTTTTCTTACATCAGGTCAGTTTCTGATTCACTCCAGTTATTTTACTTATCATTTTAGCATGTTTTGTCATTTCCTTTTTGTCCATAATACTCTCCTGGAAAACTGGGATTGACTTTGCAGGAAGATTTTACTTTAAATCATGCTGCTCGTCTGTGTAGAGGTTCCTTCTTCCCTAATCTTCTTTTCTTCAACTACCTGTTTTCGGACTATGTATATTTTACACCTCAGAAGATGAAAGGCCTTGAAGATGGCTGGGCACACCAGTTTAAAATGTAATTTGATTTCCCTGCACTTCTTTATTGCAGGGATAAATGCATCCCTTTTACCTCTGGTTTATGCTAAAAGTAATTGTTTTCAAACACTGATATATTCAATCTTAAAAATTATACCTCTTTTCTATAAGATAGAAAAGTTTTCTTCTCTTTAGGGACATGACTGGAATTTCACAATGACAGGTTTTGGCTGCTTTTAGCGTCTGTAAATGGTGTGTTGACTGTAAGCTCTTGTGATATAAATATCCTCAAATAGTATCTCTCTCCATTCCTTTAGGCATCTTTTCATAAAATGTCTGTAGTCCTTCGCTTCTGTTTTCTCTGGAACAGCAGTAGATCTTATAATATCTGGATCTGTCTGCAAGCTTTGTCAGTGTTTGTTGCATTTCCTGTTTTAATTCATTTTCACCATTTTTTTTCACTTGTTTCTCTACTCTTTGCCTGCAGCTCTGAGATTATATCTGAATGTCTGCACAGGGTGTCACTTACTTTCTGCATTTTATTTTGTTTGTTTGTTCTTTTCCTTTTAGGTTTTTCCCACTGGGGTTGCCACAGCAGAACATCAGTCCGCAGAATGATTGGCAATGGAGGTTTTACAGTGTCAAATTGCCAGCCAGCTACCCAGCCAAGCTATATACTCTTACACAGAATTTTACGATTAGCAACTTTTTTTATGTCTGTGGTCGAGTTCTCTTGCTCTTTCGGGAATGCAGTAGGATTTTCTCTTATTTTATCTTTATTTCCTTTGAGTAGCTCTTCTAGCTGACATGGACAATTATGTTTGATTAATAGCTTTTAAGTTGATTGTCTGTATTCTTGCTTGGTGCACTTATCCTTATAACCTTTATCATCACTGCCTTACAGGAATTCTACAGAGGTATAGGTTTGAGGATAGATTTTTTTAAGAAGCTTGGAGATGTTCTTGATCAAAACTAATAGTAATGGACATGTTGCAAGAAAGAGGAGTAAATCAGGGATGTGCATAGTCCCATTCTATGTTTTATTTAATAATCTCTTTGTTGAAAGGATATAAATGGGTGTTGCCAAGAGAAGCATCTGGTTCAGAAAAGGAAGTTATTTTGATTTTATGCAGATCATATTTTGCGTATAAATGGGTAGGACTATTTGCAATGAAAAGTTCACTCCACGTGTGTGTGTGTGTGTGTGTATGTATGTATGTGTATATATATATATATATATATATATATATACATATACATACCCACACACACACACTATGTGTGTGTGCGTGTGTAGTGTGTAGGGGGTGTGTATGGATAGAGAGCAAGTGACAGAGTTAGATAAATTAGGTTTTACAGGAATTATGCAAAGTTGTGAAGAAAGACTAATAAGAAGAACGGCATTTCCTAATAGTAAAATATAATTTCTGGAGTAAGAAGAGTATCAAATATGGCAGTGAATCAAAAGATCAGAGAAAGATCTGGCCATAACTCTCAACCTCTTAGCACAAAATATCTGGACAAAGCCAAATGTAATAGGGAGGGAAAGGCCCAAAAATAGGTACAGATTTTAAATATTGCTCTTACAAACTTAGAAAGTTGTTAAAATAGCACCTTCTGTCTTTGCATACATCTTCTGAAGGATGTGAAGTTTGAAACTCAAATGTCTGGAAGGATTTTGTGATTTTTAATCCTTGATTTGCCAGAAAACCACAAATTTTATGAGGAGCAGATTAAAAATATGAGACAAAAATCTGGACCTTCCATGAAAATCTGGACCTTTGATAGGTATGGAGTTATTGGCAGTTATTCAAGAGAGTTGTGAGAAGAAAGTGTTTGTGTGCCTGTGCGCACATGAGAGCATGTCTGGAAATGGAGATGAAAAACGCAGTTCATCAGGGTTAAATCCTTTAGACAGTTTTTTTTTTGGTTTGGATGTTTGGACTAATGTATTGTGGAATAAGGGACAAGAAATCTTAGTCACTAATGACACACACACTGGTTTATCGTTATGCAGCTTGAGGGAGTTTTTGCGCAACGGGTTGTGTAGACTTTGGGACTGGATAGGCAGATAAGCTTGAGTTCATTAAGGGTTAAATAATTTCAGCAGGCTAGAATACATGATAGACTAATTTTTAGGACTCTAGTTGTGTTGGTATATTAGTGCCGGTAACTGAAATATCTGGACTTGGGTGTGTAGTTCTACAGTTAGTACTAAGTCTTATCTAAAGCAGTCAGAGAAATTTTGCTATGATGTTACGAAATGTGGAAGAATGCACTATAAAAAATGGGTAAATATATTGTCTGTTCTCACTGGGATACAGAAGGGGAAAAGATGCATGTTTTGAGAGCATAAGATCATATAATACTTAAACAGGGCAAGAAGGGAGAAAGAAAGATCAGGTCTGACAAACTTAGGGAGTAGGGGAATCATAGTGAGGTGGTTTGCTATTTTTGTGAGAGTTGCTACTGAATGTAATATTTTTTTTAGTTAGATAAGTGCAAAACTACAGCATTTAAGGGATTTGAGAGGAGGTGAGAGTAACTAAGCTGGGGGCACTTGTAGAACACCTGTCTTTGATCACCAGCTGGCTAAAGAGGTGGAATACTACAGATTATGTAATTGATGTACTCCATTTAGTTTTACTGTATTCGCAAGCAATATAGCAAATGTGAAAAGAAGTCTCCCCCCCCCCCCCCCCCAAAGTATGACAGGAAAACTTCACTTTAAAATAGTTTGTTTCTTTGTTATTATACGTTGATATCCTGTGTATTACAGATGCATCATAGTCATTCTAAATGTTTATTTTTTTATACATCAAAATGGCCATCTTGAGTAGTGCTGTATTGACATGATTTTGTTTATTCATTCATTTTGTTCTCATAGAATAGAATTTAGGACCAAAATATCACATCTTAAGGCTGTGAGCCAATGGCTTTTTAGAAGATATGTGAAAGCAGAATCAGTGTTTTCTTGCTCTTCTCGCCCATGTCAGTGAAGGACCGTAACAGTAGCTGGTTGAGTGCTTAATGTTCAGTTAATAGATGGTATATAACTGCTTATTAGTGTGGTTTTCCCTCTTTTCAACTGGATGTTTTGCTAGCAATTGCTGTATGCTGAATATTAGTAGACTTGCACTGTAAAATTGTGTGGCTGCTTGTTCTCACTTACCTGATAAGTTTTCATCTGCTATGTACCTTGTTAATGCTATTTACTTAACTATATATACAACAGCTACTGTTCTACCACTGACTATAGTATAAGCTTAGATTAATAGTGAATGCACACACAGCCAGGAAATGGAACAGCTTGTTGTAAGTTCACCAAGGCAGATTCAGTAAATCCAGGTAGGCACCAAACGAATTCAAATAATTCCTTTATTCAGAACCACAGAATAATAACACACAGCTTTGCTCAGAGGAATTCTGAGCTTTATCAAGTGACACCATGCTGTTGAATCAGGTGTCTTATATACCTTGAAAATCCTAGGTTAATTAGAAAGCACTACCAATTAACATTTTAAAGAGACTGTGCACTATTCCACATGCTTAAAAATTCCTTTAAAACAAAATATATAAAAAAATATAATAGATTGCTTAAAATAATGCATTAATGCATCTGTCACTACTAAAAATGCTAATAGCTTAAAAATAAACAAAACATTGTGCACTGTTACCATAGTGTTTAACTTTGTAATAAAATTTGCTTTGTGCAAAAAGTTGCACTTCTTTTGAAAATTGGGATAAGATGCTGTGACTTGATTGGGAATCAACTTTAGAATATCGAGAACTCCTCTGGCAATTAAAGTTAGATGCTGGGAGACCCCCTGGGCTTAACGGTTTGATCAGTATCAAGCCGCTATTGAAACTAAGAAGGGCAAGACTTTAGTTTGAAATTCCCCACACAATTACTTATGGCAAGTACTCATACACATGGGCATGATTTTCACTTAATGCTACACTATACAAAGTCTATGTTAAGGAAAGACCTATTGTACAGCATAGTTTAACTTGGTTAAGATATAGTGTTCTTTTTCCAGCAGGGTTGTCAACAAGACCAAGAAAAGGAAAATATTGTCATACCCATACTAGGCATTAGCCTTATATTATACTTACACGAACAACAGTTGGTACGTCAAGTCACTCCATCTTATCCCAATTTTCAAAAGAAGTGCAACTTTTGCACAAAGCAAATTTTATTACAAAGTTAAACACTATGGTAACAGTGCACAATGTTTTGTTTATTTTAAGCTATTAGCATTTTTAGTAGTGACAGATGCATTAATGCATTATTTTAAGCAATCTATTATATTTTTATATATTTTGTTTTAAAGGAATTTTAAGCATGTGGAATAGTGCACAGTCTCTTTAAAATGTTAATTGGTAGTGCTTTCTAATTAACCTAGGATTTTCAAGGTATATAAGACACCTGATTCAACAGCATGGTGTCACTTGATAAAGCTCAGAATTCCTCTGAGCGAAAGTGCTTGTGTGTTATTATTCTGTGGTTCTGAATAAAGGAATTATTTGAATTCGTTTGGTGCCTACCTGGATTTACTGAATCTGCCTTGGTGAACTTACAACAAGCTGTTCCATTTCCTGGCTGTGTGTGCATTTACTTCCTGGTTTGGTTCTCTGCTGTTTGTTTGACTTCTTAGATTAATAGTGTCATAGCCTGTATGTACTACTCCATTGTATTGACAGTATTGTTTAGTAGAATTGGAACTACGTGGTAAACACTAGCATTTTTTCATGCTACAGGATTTTGGATGCATGAATCCAAAGGTATCTGTGCTGACATCTTGACTAACCAAGCAGACTTAGAAGTGTTTTCTTCATTTCTCAGAAGGCATTCACAAGCCATGCTTATACCTCCTTACTGCCTATTTCATATCTTCAGTCTTGGATCCTTTCTCTGTTCAGTTATATCCCCCGAATTATATAGTGCCACTATATATTAGAAACCTCATTTGTATCCGGCTAAACCCTTTTTTCCTCCCATAGTTTTCAGTTGTAGTCAATTTCTCAGGCTTTCAGATTTACCTGCTAAACAACTAAGCTGACACACATCACTTCTCATGCAAAGAATCAACCTACCTCCAGTAGTGGCCAACACAGCAGTGTACATAATTTATTGTGCTACTAAGCTTTTTAAGTTGAATGATGTAAACACTGGCAGGCTTGCAATCAACACTGACATGCACAAATACAAAATCAAATTTGAACCCAAACTAAAAAGTACAAGAACAAGCTAAATAAGTTACAAAGAAAAAAAGTGGCTATAGAAAGGTACTTTGATTAGTAAATCTCCAAAGCAGCAATATAATGTTCTGTTTTTATTCAGTCTCTAGTTCATTTGTCTCATGTCTGCATGTACCCCCAACTTACTAACTTGAAAGAGGCTATACTTTTAACTAAAAGAAATATGGTGCAAGTGCTGCTTACACAGCTTGTTTTTCTTCAGCCCTTATACTCCAGTGGTTGGCCTCACTCCATTCCCCTAATGTAATCCCAATTCCCAACCCCCCATCTACTTTACTCCTGTAGACATCCATCTCCACCCATCCACATCAGCAACCAATACAATTGCCTAAATACATCTCCCCACCAACCAAACTCCGCCCACTATACTACTCCCTTAAATGTCTACTTCTCAGCTCCTTTCTTAACTTCACTTAAATATGTCTTTCCAAACACTAAGCCCTGCATCAGTCTCAACAAACCAACATGTTTTACTGCACAAATGACTCTCAACTAGTTCCTTTAAATGCATTTTACTACATACCAACATAATTACACTACATACCAAAGTACCACAAACCCTCCCTGTTGTAAACCTGTTTCCTCATTTTCTCTTTCACCTACTCCTCATTAAAAAAAGAAAGAAACAAAAAAAAAACTTACCAAGATGATACTCCTACTGCTACTCATTCTATTACCTCTCATATCACTAGTCCATTTAACAATTTTAAAAATAACCACTACTAAGATTTTCAGCTGCCTAATGTATCCCGCTCTGACTTTAGTATGTATCCATCTCTTTACAGCACAAACCATACACCTCTTCAAAAACTTTACTTGGATCCTTTCTCTGTTCAGTCATAACCGAAGCATAGCTAAGTCAAGAAACCAAGGATGGAGGAAATTATATAGTAATAAGATTAGACAGGACTAGAAAAAAGGTAGCGGTGTAGCTATCATCTGTTAAAAATCAACTTGCTATCTTCCATCTCAGTACCCCAAAAATTACAAATTCAGAAATCCTAATAAAATCCATCTAGCCACAACTTTTTAACATTTTTACACATGGAATCTGGGTAGATGTCACTTCAAAAGTAACAGTCATCTAGAGCCCATCTTTACACCGCTGAGTGGCTAGCCCTGCCATAGTAGTCCTTCCACACCACACACTACTATCCACACTCAAATTTATGGCCAGTTTAGCATGTTCAATCCACCTAAAGCATGTTTTTGGAATGTGAAAGTTAATTGGAGCACCTGAAGGAGACCCACATGAACACAGGGAGGGCATGCAGACTTTGCACAGAAGGTACTCCAGCTGAGAATTAAATTGGGAAACCCCTTGCTGTGAGGTGACCATGCTCAAATTAAATGCACACGAAAGCCTGTATATCTTAGGAATATACATACCCAGTGGTAACAATATTGACACTACAGAAGAAGTTCTCTCCTGGGTCTCAGTAAACATTTTGTAAGAAACCATCATAATGATGAATCTCAACATTGATTGGATAACCATAGATTATGAAACCCCTAAAAATGACATCATTCTGTATGGCTTCTCTCAGCTCATCTTATCCCCTTCCAGATCCAACAAATAAAGCAACAGTGATTGATTGTATACTGACCAACAATCAAAAAAAATTACCAAAGTTGTTACCCTCCCAGATTTCCTAAGTGACCATCTGTCCATCTACACTATAACGGACAACACTCCTATAAAAATAGCACCTATATAATAATGCACACAACCTCTCCTCCTTTCTGCCTGATTTGTTTATCTCCAAACTGGAAGTTACTACAAACTTTATACCTGGATTTAGCCATAGCCCTGCTTAAGTCTACATTTATGAATATACTAGTCATGCTCCCATTAGGAGGAAGAAGAACCTGTGACAACTTTGATGCTATCAATGTTGTGGAGTGACAGGCCAGCGAGTTCCCATATGAAAGAGCAATTGATGACACAGGATGAAACTGAAGAGAATATGGTACAGGAAGATGCTTTGGAACTTTCTGCAGAATGCCCTCAGGAAATGGAGAACAACGAATGTGCCTCAGTTTAGAAGAAAATGATTTAAGAGAAGAGTTGCTTGGTTTAATAGAGATGGACAGACATATTAAGATCAATGAAGGAAATAGACTACAGAAAGTCCATAAAACCCCAGAAGTTAGAAGTTTGATAAAACAAATGAACACAATAATTAGGACTGTCCATAGAGATTCATGTGATATAACAGAGGTAAACAGGATATACTACTGTGCAGCTAAATTAATAACAGTCTTACTACAAAAACTTAGGTTAGTAAGGGAAAGGATGGGGAGAAATCAAATGCCATCATGGAAGTATTGAAAAGAGAAAACTAAAACAATTAAGATGAAGTGTCGCTGTTAGAAGAGTATAGAAGAGGGAGCAGATCAACAAAATACTCAAAGATGTGATAAACAGATCAGGATCTGTCATGCACTATCTCACATCTAAAAATATCAGCACAGGCAGAAAAACTTAGGAAGATATGCAGAAAAATATAAAGGAAGAGTACAAAATAGGTAATTTATTGATGACCCAAAAAGTTTTATAGAGAGTTAGGAAATAAGGCAAAAGGAATTGAAACACCACCAAAACAAGAATAGATATATTTTGTAGAAATATCTATGAAAATCCTGTGGAACATAAAGATGATAAATGATTAGAAGTAAAAGAATAAGAAGTTTAAATGTGCCAGATATGAAATGGGATGAAGTAATGGCCAGAGAGATTGAAATAAAGTTAAGAAAAAAGCTCCTAACTGGAAAACCGCAGGCCCAAATACTCCTACTTAAGAGTGAACCTGCAAGCTGTCCTAAAAACTATAGAGTGATAACATGCCTTCTGACGATGTATTAACTCTACACTGGAATGGATGCCGACAGTTTATAGTCGTTTAGAAGAAAATTCAATCATGGCAATAGAACAAAAGGGTAATAAAAGAAAGTCATATGGAACAATCGATCATTTAAGTAAAGTCATAATGGAGAACTGTAAAAAGGGGAAGAATCTAAGTATGGCATGGATAGAAACAAAAAAGCATTTGACAGTATCCCACTTTCATGGACAAGAGTGCTTAAAAATGTACAAGATACACCCAGCACTGATCGATTACATTACATTACAGCTACAATGAAACAGTGGCAAACCACTTTGCAGTTAAGCCATGATAAAGGACAAATTATTCCAGGGATAAAAATTCAAAGTGGGGATATTTCAGGGTGACTCTGTCACTGCTGATCTTTTGTCTTTCCCTTAACAGATTAGGCCATGGCTACAATTTTGCTCCCGGAAAACAACAAAGTGTAAAGATTTAAAACTGTATAGTTCATCAGATGCAGAACTGAAGCACAAACTGCAAGTTGTCGAAATTTTTTCAGATGATATAAGAATGTCATTTGGTCTTGATAAATGTGCAAAATCAACCTTTAAAGCAGGAAAGCTGCAGCACCAGGAAAACATCAGTTTGGGACAGAAATGTATTATAAAAGAACATGAGCAAGAGGGAGTGTATAAATATTTGGGAACTGATGAGGGATCAACAAAAAAAGGCAAACAAATGCAAATAAAACTCAGTAAAGAATATTTTAGAAGACTAAAATTAATACCGAAAACAGTGTTGACATCTAGGAATAAAGTCCAAAACCAGTTTGCTCTTCCTGTCTTAACTTACAGTTTTGAAATGATGGAGGTTAGACAAGAAAACAAGAAGGATGCTTCATGCTCGTCAAATGATTTATAAAAATCAGTGCATACCAAGATTGTATATTCCCTGATCTGAATTAGGTATGGGCATCCTCGAAACTGATTACATGTATCGATTTGCATTCCTGGGACTGCATACATATCTGCTGACCTCACAAGACCCAAAAATAGTGTAAGTTTTGAAACATGAGGAGAACAAGTCTAAGATGACTTCTCTGCTTTGTTCAGCAGAAACATACTGGTGTTGAGCGGGAATGGAAATCAAACCAGAAGCAGATAAAAATCAGGCAGCAGCTGAATGTGCCAAAAAAACAAATAAAGATTATAAGGTGAAGTATAAGATGAGAAGGCAAGAAATGTGAAAAATGCATAAATATAGTTGCAAATATAGACAACTCTTGGAACAACCTCATGTTGATTAGGATCGGATGCAGGAATGGTTAGAGAGAGGTGAATTTAAAGCAAAAAACGAAAGGTTAATATTGGCGGCCCAAGATAGCGGACTACGTACATGTTGGTTTACAAAGTCTATTGAATATGTGGGAGAAAACGTCAAATGTAGGTTTTGTAAAACACAATTGGCAACAGTCGCACATCTTATTGCTGATTGTGATACACTAATGGCAGAAGGACTGTATACTGAAAGGCATAATAATGTGGTGAGACTGTTGCATTGGGGATTGTGCAAACATTGTAATACTGAGACATCTGAAAAACTATGGAATCATGAGCCGCAAAGCATCATAGAAAATGCTGACTTTTATATCACATGGGATATCAACAGTTCAAAAAGTAGATGCGAGAAAAACAGATATATAGTAGTCCATGAAAAGAAGACAAAGGTAGCATTGATCACTGAAATTGCTACACCCAATGACTACAGTGTCTTGGGTACAGAGAGATGCAAAGCTATAAAATACCAGGATTTGCAGGCAGAAACGAGGGTAATGTGGAAGAAGGATACCCAGACAGTTCCTATAGTAGGAGCAACAGGTCTTATAAAAAAAGAATGTACACTCATACTTAAATATGTTTTTGATACGTGTAACTCCATACGAACAGCAGAAAAAGTAATTACTGGGCACATTGCGGGTGCTGCGAAAAACACTTTGGCTAACATCAAAGATTGAAACAATACTAATTTCATGAACTTTAATTGTACTTTGCCTTAGAAATAGGATCCATTCCTGTCACCATATAAGAAACCCAAAAGACTTGGAGAAATTAAAAATAAGGGACAGCACTCCTATAAAAAATAGCACCAGTATAATAATGCTCGCAACCTCTCTTCTTTCCAGACTGGCTCATTTATCCCCAAACTGGAAAGTACTATAAACTTTACACCTGGGTGAAGCCATAGGCCTGTTTAAGTCTATGTTCATGAACATACTAGTCACACTCCCATTAGAAGTAAAAGAATTGACACCAGCCCTGCTCCCTGGCTGTCTAAAGATAATAAACAACTGATAAAAAAAAAAAAAAAAAAACAGGATAATGCATGGAAAACATGGAAGAAGTACATCCAGTATTCAGTTATACAAGTAGCTAAGAAATTATACCAAAAACAAGATCATAACTGAACAAAAGAACTACCACACTAGACTACAAACTGATAACCAAAGTAACCCTAAAGCATTCTGGTGAGCCATAAAACATCTCCTATATCCAAATCAATCATTACAGCCCACTAATCAAACAAACATTATCCCTAACCAATTCAACACTCATTTTATGCAAACAATTACCTTTCTTATTAGCACCCCAGCCACTACTACTACTACCACCATTCCCCCATAAAACCACAAAGTAGTCAAATGATCTTTACCTTACAGCCAGTACCCACTGCTTCAATCAAGAAGCTACTCTTAAATTTAAACTTACCACCCTGGCCTGAGATAAAATGTCAGATGAATATATTAAACTAGCAGCAGAAGCCTTATCTTACCCATTGTCAATAATAATAAACAAGTCAATTAAGGCAGGATATATTCCCATACTTTGGAAAAAAAATCATATCTTACCGCTGCATAAAGGAGGAAAATCCAGTTACATTTAGAACTGCAGGCCTATAGCTGTCTTATTTCCTCTGGCAAAGATACTTGAAAAGTATATTTGTAGACAAGTCCTCAGCTTTATTACAGACAACTTTCACACCCCAACCTAGCATGGCTTCTACCTACACCACAGCACTACAACTGCACTTCTAAAGGTTACGACTACAGCCAAACAGAGTAGGAATAATGGCGATTCAGTCTCTACAATATTCTTGGATCTGACCAAGGCATTTGACACTACATCCTATCAGAAACTATCTTCATAGGATCATAGGAGATTACTAGGCTAATGGCCCCAAGCCTAGCCAACTTCAACCCATTATCCCAAGGGTGTCTGGTTCAAGCAGACACTATAAAATCAGCACCTATTGCCCCTGTCCAAGAGGGACACAGGTGTGGAATCCCTGGGGTGAATTTCCTGTTACCCATCCGGTCGTCCAAATTACTCTTAAATTGGGCCAATGAGGGGCTTCGTTTAACATGAATAGAAAGCTTGTTCCAAAGATGGGGCAACTTCTGTGAGACAAATCTGTCTTTCCAGCAAGTTCTGTTGATGTCACATACCAGGTTAAGGACCTTTGAGTGAATGACCTGTGTGCCATTTCACTTGCAAATGTGCAGCATTTCCATTAAAACTGGGTCAGAGATTGCTTTATATGCAAGGCACCCCCGAGCAGTCTGTACGACACAGAGTAAAGCAACAATGATTTCCATCTGTCAGCATAAGACAGATCTTGAAGACCCTGAATTTTCTTTGTAAGTGACCTTTGTGGTCTCCAATTGCTGCAGCTGTTTGGAAAGGAACATACCAAAGGGAGCTTTGTACTCTATTATTGGCCTGATGAGGGAAGAGTACATGGCAGTTATAACCTCTTTTTTTCCTGGAGGCAATGCCTTTTCTTACAGGATGAGCTGTATAAGGCTAGTTTCATCATCATCATCATTGTGGTTTCATAGCTACTTATCAAACAGGATCCAGGCAGTCAGATGGGAAAACAACATCTCCACTTTTCTTCCTGCAGCAGTTGGAGTCCCCCAAGGCTCAGTATTACATCCTCTGTAGATCTTCACCAGTGATCTGCACACTGCAACTTAACATGCATTAATCATACGGTATGCAGATATAACAATCTCTTCTGCAGAGCACAGGAATCTCTTACCTCCATTGAGACATGGCTGACAGATGCATAATTACTATTAAGCCCCAAAAAAACAAAACTGATCCTATTTACCCCAAAGTACCTAGCTGCCCATAAATGACAATTTACCATCACCTCCTCCAGTAATACAGGAATAGAACTTGTAACCAATAGCAAACAATTAGGAGTCATCATTCGTGATTGCCTGAAATTCGACCACTACATAAACAGGCAATAAAGACAACTCACCAAAAAGTAGGGACCATGTACAAACTCAAACCATACTTAATAGACCAACCCAGAGCAACAGCAGCATCATCTTTTCTTCTCTTTACCCTTGTTTATGCGTCCCCCATATTCATCAGTGTGCATTCCACCTCACTAGAGTGTTGCAACAAAAGGGCCAATTTCACCTCAAACCACAGCTACTGAACTCACCACTGTATACCTCTAAAATTACTTCACTTTCTCAAGCTGCATCACTGCCTAACCCACTCATAATTGAGACTACCCATAAACTCCTATACCTTCCCGAAGTGTCCAAGCTTGAGCAGCATGCTCCAGTAGTATAACCCTACCAGATCAATACAGTCTTTCTACAAGCTATTACTGAATGTATGCAAGTCCAAAACCTCTGCTGGAGGAGCACATTTCTCTTCTTGTATGCAGAAATTTGGAACTCTATACCCTGAGCTCTTAGACAAACTGAAAATGCTAAATCATTCAAAATTCAGCTAAAGCAGTATCTATCTGATACATGGCTACACTCACATTCCACACCTGGCTAAGTACTTATCCTAACTCTGCCTATACCTTTCTACAAGTCAGAATGTTTTAGTGAAACTCATTCATATCCTTTCTCTACTCTCCCCTTCCTGCCACCCCTTAGCTTCTACCCAACTCTGCTTGTCAGCTCTGTCACAACTAATGTCTTGGAAAATATACTGCATATTGTATATCTAAAAATCAATCTTGTAAATAATTTTTAGCTACTATATAACTTTTGTATGTTCATGTTTCTGTAACACATTTTAAGTAACTGCATAATGTTCTTTGTTTCACTGTTGCAGTCATCACACTTGGGTTATCTGCCTGCAGGTAGCCCTCAGTCAGCCTGAATACCAGAGACTTGGGATTTCTGCATCGAATGCTTTCGCCTCTTCCATGACGTCAAATCATCAGGGGTATAAAACATGCAGCCTACGCCATTACATCAGCTTTTCTTGCCACGTGGGAGCCCGAAGCTGAAGCAGTTCGCAAGTGCTGGTCGGCTGCTACCTGAAATTTACATTGTTCATGTTTCAAACTTGAAGTCTTCTAAAGCTAAGTACCCCATTGGGGATCCTTTTTTCTTGCTCTAACCGATGTCAGAAAAAGTTAACAATTGTCTTGCCAGTGGAAAACAAATACCTCACAGAGATTTTCATTCTTACTGCGTCAACTGTTTAGACCCAGACAACGATGTTCCTCGCTGTCGGTTTTGTGCCTTGTTTAATGCCCAAACTACCGAGTTTCTCAGGCCCAGAGTTCGCACTACACCTAAAAAAACGACAACCAAAGCGCATGCTCAAGCTCCCATGCCACAGAAACAAATGCTTCGAATGGCTGATGACCTTATAACCTTAATTAGGGGAAGCCAGCCCCCTCTAAAAGACAAAGAATTGATTTTCCTTCTGATTTTACAGACCATGAGTCCGATGAGCCTGATCCCTCTGATTACCAGGACTTAACTTGATCTACCTATGAGGATTCAGATGCAGAGGATTCCATTCCCTCTGCCTTCCCTCCAGAGGATTTTTCTTTTGGTGAAACCTTGCATACCTTAAGAGAGCATTTCTGCTGGGAATGCCAGGACTACCCTCAGTCCAAAAAGAGACTTAGAGAATTTTTAGACTTGCCTCAGCACAGGCCTCTAGCTATACCCCGTGTCCTGCATATTGTAGACGATGTCTTCATGGAATCCAGTCTTACTCCTGATACTTTACCACCAGCTCCTAGAAAGCCTGACAGCTACTACAGAGTACCTGACTCTAACAAATTTCGCTCTAAGAACCCCACTGCAGATCCAGAGACCATTTCCCAGGGACCAAGGCTACTACAGCCAAAAACCCTACCCCTTCGGACAGGGATTCTAGAGCTTTAGACAGATGGGGTAAGAAGGTATATACCTCGGCAAATCTTGCCATCAGGGCTTTGAATTGCCAGTTTCACATGTTGAAGTACCAACAGCATATTATGGGACTAGTTAAACAAAAAATGTTGTTGCTTCCAGATTGTACAGAAAACAAAGATTTACAAGAGTTAATGCATTCTGCAAACCAAGTTAGTAAACATACTTTGCAGTGTGACTTTGATGCCTTAGAAGCATCTTGCAGGGCTGCTGTCACTGGGTCTGTACTGAGAAGGCATGCTTGGCTGAAGGAACAAATTTTGCCAGACCATGTCAAAGCAAAATTACTAGATGCTCCATTAAACCTGGAACATTTGTTTGGCACAAAAGCAGAAGTTCTTAAAAAGATGGAGGAAAAAGCTAAATTTATGCAACTGTTAGATTTCTTACAGGTGCGGCCACCTAGATTCAGCAGGCATTGGCCTTCTAAAAACTGGTCCTTTCCAGTCTGTCCCAGGCCTTCTCAGTCCAAACCCAGGGGCAGCAGACCACCAAGACTACAGTCTCAGGGAATGCAGAGATCTAAACAATGGAGTGCTCCCTCCTCAGAAACAGGGAGTGGTAAGCCACCCCCTTATGGAAAAAGACAGATGGGTCCTAAACATTGTATCCCAGGGATACAGATTCTACTTCCACTCACTTCCAACCCCAAGCAGGATGCCAGACCTACCTCCAAACCAGTGGACAGAGGCTCAAAAGCAAGTACTTTCTCTTCGCAGTATCAGGGCTATTCAACCTGTTCCAATAGAGCAAAGGGGACAGGGTTTCTACTCCAGACTGTTCCTGTACCCAGAAAAGAGAGCTCTTGGCGCTCTGTCCTGGATCTGTCAGTTTTCAGCACCTTCCTGGTGGTCCCAAAATTCAAAATGCTTACACTGCAACAGCTTCTTCCTATGCTAGCCAAGGATGCCTGGCTAGTCACTCTAGACTTAAAAGAAGCTTATCTGCGCATCCCCATAAGGGAATCTTGCAGGAAATATCTACGTTTCAGGGCAGGCTGTGTGCACTTTCAGTTCTCTGCACTTCCCTTTGGCTTATCTACTGCTCCCAGGGTGTTCACAAAGTGCCTGGCTCTAGCCATTGCATACTGCAGGTAGAGAAATATTCAGATTTACCCATACTTAGACGAATGCCTGATTCAGGCAGACAGTCAGCAATTGCTACTTCAGCACCTGGCATTTGTAAAGAGACTCCTAACTTCTCTGGGCTACACAGTCAATGAAAATAAATCACAACTGGTGCCTAGCCAAAAGATTGTATTCCTGGGAGCAAGCTTGAACACAACTTCCCAGATGGCATTCCTCGCTCCAGCAAAACAGGCTTATTTGACAAACTACTTCAAACTAATGGCCACCAAAACCCAGCTATATGGAAGAAAAATGCTGCAAGCCCTAGGGTTCATGGCCTCATGCATTCTACTAATTCCATATGCAAGACTGCATATGAGGAAACTTCAGTGGTACTTAAAAAGTCTCTGGTGTCAACATTCTCAACACAATGAAACAGTGATTCCTATCATTCCTTGCCTAAGGGCAGAGTTCCTTTGGTGGGCAGAGGCATGCAACCACAACAAGAGACTTCCTTTCACTCCACCCCTCGCCACCCAAACCCTGACAACAGACGCATCAGAATATGCATGGAGGGCTCACATGGTGGGCAAATGCATTCAAGGCAAATGGAGCCCAGGACAAATTCCCCTGCATATCAATCAGAAAGAAATGTTGGCTATACAGAATGCTCTGACAGCCTTCAAATACTTTATCCTTCCAGGATAACTCCTGATAGACAGACAACACCACAGTTGTGTGGTACATAACAAGCAGGGGAGAACCCATTCCTATCCACTCTGCAGGTTAGCCATGGCCCTGTGGAACACAGCCTTGAGCAACTAAGTGCGCCTGCAAGCTCAATTCCTGCCAGGCAAGCAAAATTCACTGGCAGACTACTTAAGCAGAAATCAACTGGAACCCAACTCATTCAAACTTCTAATCCACAGGTGGGGGACACCAGAGGTGGACCTCTTTGCCTTCCCCCAAAACCATCAATTGAGCAAATGTTGCACCTGAAATCCTCACAGCAAAGCGTAGAAAGTGGACGCCCTAACCTTTACATGGGAAAAAAACTCTCAATTTATGCCTTTTCCCCTCTGCCCCTCCTCTCTCAAGTACTACTCAAGATCAAACAGGACAGACCAAGGACAATTCTTATTGCCCCAGACTGACCACACCAGCACTGGTACCTACTACTACACAGTCTGATAGCAGTGCCACTCTGGCACCTACATCAGACCCCCTTCCCTGCTATTCTAACAGGAGGGACAGATTTTGCATCCACAGCTGCAAACCCTGAACCTTGCAGCCTAACTTATCCCCTGAATACACCACTAGCAACCCTCAGCAAACAGGTGCTGGACATCTTCCTTGAGGCCAGAAGGCCTAGTACTCTGAAAGCCTATTCAGAAAAGTGGAAAATATATTGTTCTTGGAGCCAGTCTCAAGAAAAGGACACCGCCATGTCCACCTTACCTCAAATCCTAGATTACCTAGCAGAGCTGCTCCACAGAGGCCTATCCTTCTCATCCATTAAGATTCATGCCTCTGCCATCTCAGCTCATTACAATACTGAGCCACCTCTCTTTGCTCACCCTCTCATCAAACAGTTCCTGAGAGGAGCTAACAATTTAAGGTCCCTGAGAAGAGCTCCCACCCCTGACTTGGGACCTTAACTTTGTACTAGAGAAACTCACCCCCCCCCCCCCCCCCCCTTTGAGCCTGCTGCTGCAGCAGAGTTAAAATTCCTCTCTTGGAAAACATCCTTACTGCTAGCCATCACTTCAGCAAGAAGAGTGTCTGAGTTACAGGCACTAATGGCTGTGGAACCCTTCATTATTTTCCATGCTGACAGGGTTTCCCTCAGGACTAACCCATCATTTATGCCAAAGGTGGTATCCAGTGTGAATTTAAATCAATCCATCCATTTACCAACCTTTTTTCCCTAATCCTCAGCATAAAGGGGAAAGGATCATGCACTCCTTGGATGTGCACAGACAGCTCAGGTTCTACCTTGACAGGACTAAACCTTTCAGAAAATCTGACCAGTTGCTAGTCAGCTTTGCTCCAGGGGAAGCGGGTAAGGCCATTTCAAAGCAAACCATTTCCAAATGGATAGCACACTGCATCCATATCTGCTACAAACACAATAGAAAACCTACCCCACAGGGGATCAGAAATCATTCTGCTAGGGCTACCTCAACCTCTACAGCATTTCTCAGGGGAGTCCTTACCAGGGACACCCTGGAAGCTGCAACCTGGAGTTCTGTACACACCTTCACCAAGCATTACCACTTACCTATCTTTTCTAAATCCAGAACTAGATTTGCCACAGCAGTCTTACAAGGCCTGCTAACCAGCCCTAATACTTCTTGACTGCCTCCACCCTTCCTCACCTTGGGAATCAACCCAAGTGAGATGACTGCAACAGTGAAACAAGAAGAACATAGTACAGTTGTGTACACTTACCGTAAATGTAGATGTTCGAGTGTATTTACTGTTGCAGTCCTGGTTACCCTTCCTCCAGCCTCCTGACTTTTTCTATACTTTCTACCTATCCTCTTTTTGGCCATATCTTATGACAATGGTATTTACTTTTTACTGGATGTGTTCCACACCATGTAATTGCTTCCTTTTTTGGGGGCCCCTGACATCTGGGGCAAGAAAAACTGATGTAATGGCATCAGCTGCATGTTTTATACACCTGACAACCTGACGTCATAGAAGAGGTGACAGCATCTGACACAGAAATCCCAAGACTCTGGTATTCGGGCTGAGTGCTACCTGCAGGCAAATAACCCAAGTGTGATGACTGCAACAGTGGATACCCTCAAACATCTGCATTTATAGTAAGTGTACACAACTGTACTTTATCTGTTTAACTTTTAAGTACTGTGGAGCTTTTCTCCCCAGACCTCCTTTGAAAAGTGGCATCTCTTTGCCCAGTGAAACTCCCCTGGTAACAAATGCAATAAATAAATGATCTTATCTATTTGCTATAAGTCTGTAAATCTTTATATAGTCCATTTAGTTTTTTTTTCAGTATAAATTAAGTGAAAAAGCAGGGTTTTATTAAATTTTCAGAGACATAGCCCTTAAAAAAATTGCAGAACCTACCTTCCCCTTCCCTACCTTTTTGGATGTGAAAATTAGCAAGACTGCTTATGAAGGGGATGAGACAAGCATGAGTGCCGGCAAAGTTATAATGGGCACAGTGCTAAATACTGAATCTTTGCATGTACTATTAACAGCAGGAACCACAAAACTGAACCAGCCAGGCTCTGAATGTTGCTGTGATCCAGAGAAAGTGGAAAGCAGGTAGCTTTCCTGACGCTATTTATGTTCACAAGTGCATCAAAGCACCCCATAGCTGCTACACGGGCACAGCTGCAACCCATACAAGGCCACCATAGCCAAGTGTTGAGTGATTTTATGATAAATTGAGTGAAAATTGGGAGACAGGGCAGTCAGCAATGGGGAAGAACCAGTAGAGGAACATACAGAAAAACAGGAATGGAAGAGAGTGGTATGGGGGAGAAGAATTTTTTCTTTTTATGGGATGGGTACTTTTTTTGAAGAAAGGTAGGGGTAGCAATGGGGAGGTTTGGGTAGAATGAATAGAATGAATGCTATAGGGAAGGAAGCAGGGGCAGAAAAACATTCACAGGTGAGATAATGACACACGGAGAGAACAGTAATGGAGAAACATAGACTGACAGAGAGTGGATAGCTAGTGATGGGGAGGATTAGATGAGAAGTAGAAAAAGAGAAGTGACACAAAGAAGACTAGAAACACAGTGGTGGTGGGGGGGGGGGATAGGGAGGGGAATGGAAGGCCTGCCAAACTGCCCCAAAAGGGAAACCCACCCTTAAGTCAGTCACCTATTAGGCTGACATGATTGGTGGGACTCCACCTCTGTTCATCTACTTGTTAGGGCCAGTTGGCAGCATGACTGTACAAGCTACAAAAGAAGTAGCATGAGGATGCTATGCAGGCATTAAGCTGCTGGTCTACCTTGGACCTCACCAGCCACTGTACCTCATGCTGGGTGACCCAGGAGGGACGGTCCATACCAGTTTCTGATGAGAAGCCTCCACCACTCTCGACATATGACAGTGGATAGCTCTCTAGTTTGCCTTCCACATGATGACCTTTGTCTCCATGCATAGAGGCTGACTTACAGACTGATAGGGACCCTGCACTCAGAAAGCTGACCACTGCAAAGTATGGTGGCTGCTGTCCCACCTCTGCCTGCACCACAGCTAATCCTGCATAAAAATAAAGTAAATGGAAGCCACTCTGGTAGCTTAGAGGGATACAGCCTTCACTATGGCCCAGCCCTGACCCAGATTCAGTTATTGCTCCATAATGGGGTATGATCCAAAGAGGGGAGCTTCCCTCAGACATAAGACTCTGGTGAGTGGAGAAAGGGAAGTGAATAAGATGACCTCATCCCCAAATTAATGACAGAGCCCCCAGGGCACCCTCAGGATTCACGATTGGCCCCAGCAAAAAATGGCTACATCCAGGGGTAGGGGTTGATGACTAGCTGGTAGACCCAGTGTGGATGCTGAGTACTCTGGCCAGGCTGGTAACAATGAGGTCCAAGGGTACCAAAAAAAAAATCTCTGCAGAGGACAAAGAAGACTGTTTCTGTGCAACTGGCCACCCTACAGTTCCTATCGATCACCTCTATGAGGTTCATTTCACACATCTCCAAAGGTGCTGGTGAAGGAATGACCATGAGACAGCATGCCTGGATGTGCCTCTGTGAGTTTTCTGAGCCTCTCAAATCATCGTTTGTCAATGCTCCCTATGAGGGATCTACCATATTTGTTTCCACGGTTAAAGAACTCCTATCTAAGATAGAACAAGACAGGAAGACCTTATCTTCAGTAGGAATCTCTCTCTCTCCACCTCAAAGAACATTTTCCTGGAATCAGAGAGGTGGCAGGAAAATGTGGTTCCAGAAGTTGCAAGGCTCTTCCCAGGACACCTATGGGGACAGGATCCTCCTTGGCAGAGGGGGAAACACAAACAAACAATGCCTTCATGGCAGAGGAGGCCCACAAAATCAGGGTTTCAGCGGTCCCTTTACTGAGAAACCCTATCAGTGCTCCTGAAGGATTGCCCAACTACTCCCCACTGGAGACAGTTGGAGGGGTGCTTATCTCTGTACCCAAAAACCTGGACAGCCATCACCAAATCTTTTTGGGTGCAGAGAATTATTTCCAGAGGTTATTACATATCATTTCCCTACAACCCACAAATTATTATACAAAACTTCCAGATATCCCACCCAATCAGAGAAAAGATGCAGCCATATAAATACAAAAACTGCTGGGAAAAAGGTCATGTGGATGGTCCCCCCAGACCAACAAGGATTTGGAACTTATTCAAGATTTCTTTTTGGTGCCAAAGAAAACCAGGGACCTGAGAACCATTCTTGATCTCAGCATCTTAAACCAATATGTCAAATGTTCCAAGTTCCGAAAGGTTATGTTTCAGTTCATTCTGGCACTTTTGGACAAGAATGATTTCATATACTTGATAGATCTCCAGGATGCGTGCTATGTCATCAAAATCGACAGGTCCTCTAGGAGATTTCTTTACCTCCAGCTGGGAGCCCTTTGGTGTCACCACGATCCCCAGGATATTCACGGAGTGCATGGCTGTGGTTGCAGCTCACCTGAGAATGCTAGGATTCTGGTTGTTTCCATAACTTGACAGCTGGATCATCTCTATTTCCTCCAAGCATCTTTTAATTCAAGCAAAGGACTATTTCTCCAACTATGTCTTCAGTTGGACATTACAGTGAACTACTCCAAATCTCCCCTACTCAAGTCTTGGACTTCATTGGTGCTTGTCTGAACATGGTTACAGAAATTGCAAGTATCCTTCAATCAAGGATAAATGCATTGCTGGGCCAGGCATCCCAGTTGCTATCTCATCCTTCCCTGCCAGCAAGGCTGATTTTGCAACTCCAAGGATCTGTGGCAGCTTCCATAACTCTAATAACCCTAGCAAAATATTACATGAGGGTACTTCAGTGGACACTGGCAGCACAGTGGTCTATCAGATGACATCCTGTCTCTCCTCCAATACATATTGCAAGATTTTGTAAAGAACAAGTTTCCTGGTGGATCACTGCAAGAGAAGTTACTCAGGGATGCCCTTTTATCCTTCCTTCACCTATGGCCACAGTGACCACAGATGCCTCCCTACTAGGGTGGTGGGGCATTACTTGGGAAGGACAGTCCAAGATACATGGTCCTATCTGGAGGCCAGTCTTTACATCAGTGTCCTGGAAATGAGAGCAGTCCTATTAGAAGCAGAAGCCTAAAAAATTGTTTTGAAAGTGGGATTAGATCCACATACAAACACAGAAATCTAAATTCCAAAATGTTTAAATGTGGTTACTGTAGAATGTGTACATTTGTCAACGATGGTCCATACATTGTTATTCCTGGATATAATAGAACGCTATGTTGTTCTGGTAGGTGTAACTGTAATACAGATTATGTAGTACATGTAGCTTCCTGCATTTCATGTATGGCATTCTATGTAGGGAAAATTAAGAGAACATATGGCAGAACATACTAGAGAGATAAAAAAATAAGAAAACTACTCATGTTCTCTATGTTCATTCTACCAAATGCACTAATTTAAAAAATATGTATATTTTTTATTATAGATTGCAAATAAATAACCGGGGGTGCAAAAAATATGTTGGAATATAAAGAACTGGCATGGAAATTAAGATTGAATGCCATGGTTAGCCCTGGTATTAATGAAGCTTGCTCTGTTAGCAGTGTATTGAAGCTAAGAGCACAGTTAAAATAATAGTTTCGACACTATTAATGTAATAATTTTTGTTTTTATCATAAGGTACTTATATATTTGATTGTACTCATATGGTTTTAAAGTTTTGTCTTTTTTAACAAAAAGACTCTGTTATAGGATATGGTGTATGCCTTTAAATAGTTACATTAGATAAGGTTCACCTGTGTTTAATTTCCTTTATTTAAGGACCGTGTGATGTGTTGTCTTTAACTCTAATGATGCCCTAGGTTTATGGTGGGTGAAAGCACTCAGTTGGTTGTGACTTGCAATAAATATTTTCTGCTTTTACGAACAGCATTTTTGGATTTATTTGGAGGTTAAGCACGTAGTAGCATGACTCTACCGCTTACAGTTGTGAATTTGTTCCTTTTTGGTGGATTCGTTGTTTCTTCACCACGTTTTGTGGAGATTGGTTAGCAGTCCTATTAGTGTTGCAGGCTTTTCAGAGTGCTCTGACTCCTGGAATGTTTGCCATTCAGACAGACAGTAGGTCAGCTGACTGGTACATCAACAAACTGGGAAGAACCCATTCCTGTCCCCTTTGTTGGAGAGTTTGTTGGTAGGTGATGTCTTCCGGACACTTTCTTGAATGCATGTTTCAGGGAAGTCGAGGTTCTACCTGACAAATTTAGCAGGTCCATATCACTACCCCACAAGTTCTGTCTCAATCCTGTGGTGGTGAAAATGATTTTTTGTCAATGGCGCCAACCATACTGCGATCTGTTTGCTTCCATACTTAACTCCAAGTGCAGCAGGTGCTTCACCCTGACCCCCCCCCCCCGAGGGGGATTTTTCAAAAGGCTCTCCAATTCATGATTGGCTGACAGGATTCCTATATGCTTTTCCTCTGGTTCCACTGATCTAAAACTTCCTACAGAAAGCATCATACCAGAAGTGCAAAGTAATTATCATTGCTCCTTTCTGGTCTTGACAAGTATGGTTCCTATTTCTGTGGCCTCATCTTTTTCACCCCCTTGGGTGTTAGATCTGACTCAGGATCTTCTCTCACCCATCAAGAATAACTTATTCAGACACTTAAACTGACCACATGGTTTCTCCACTTCCAATGATAGCTAGACAGTTCAGGTTTTAATCCGTAGTCAAGACACATCCTCATATCTTCTCAGAAGGATTCTATGAGAAAGGTGTGTAAGAGTAAATGGAGAATATTCTTCCACTGGGCTGCCCAGAGACAAATGGATACATTTTCAGCACCCATTTCAGCTATTCTAGACTTTCCTGCTTCCATATTTAACAGCAGTGGTATAGTTATTCAACCGTAAAGATTCATTTTGCAGCTGTCTCCACTTTTCATGTAGAACATGACCAGCCTTCTTTCGCCTCATTTAGATTGTGTAAAGCCTTTCTTAAAGGTACTTTCTAACTCTTACCCCCATTAAAGACTGTACCCCAGCATGGGATCTAAATATTCTCCTACAAGCCTTGCCTTGACATCCATTCGAACCAGTTGCCAATGCAGATTTGCAATTTTTGTCTTGGAAAACTCTCTTTCTCAACGCATTCACTTCGGCCAGATGAGTATCTGAACTCCAGATCCTCTCATATAAGCCACCATATGTAATTTTTCATATGGACAGTGTTTTTCTCTGCAGAAATCCTTCCTTTGTACCAAAGATGTCTGCCAGAACAGCTATGAATCAGTTGATCATCCTCTGTTTTCTTTCCAAATTTTTCCAATAAAGGATAATTCGTCCTTCATCCTTTAGATGTGCATAGGCAACTTCAGTTCTATATCCAATGAAAATAAGATTTCAGAAAATCGGAGCAGCTGTTTATTTCCTTTTCTAAAGCCAAACTGGAATATCTCTATCAAAGGTGACTTTAGCCGAGTGGTTCACTGACTGCATTTCTTTTGTATACAATGAAAATAGACTGGCAATTCCTAGACCTCCTAAAGCTCATTCCACCAGATCAGTGGCCACATCCTCTGCTTTCTGGTTTGAAGTTTCTATAGTTGACATTTGTGGAGCTGCCACTTGGTCAAATTCCCATAACTTTATGGTTCAGTACAGTGAACATCTTTTCAAGGAATAGAGCAGCATTTGGGTCTACTGTGCCGTGGAATATTCTTCCTTAGGACCACCATGGGATTTTCTAGCTGGGGACTTTGCCCCATCATTTAAGAAATAGATGAAAAACACATCAAATATAAAAGCTATGTACTCACCATAACTATGCATCTGTGTTTTTCATCTTTCCTCATCCTTCCTTGCTCCCCATTTGTATTTCAGTTTTTTTCTAATTCCCAAGACTCCTAGCATGACCTGAAGAATAAGGTCTTCCTTGACTGACTGATGAGCCTCCAGCTCCATTTTCTTTGTTTGTCCTACTTATATAGTTATCCTGTAGGATGTTGTTTTATTTTTCTGTGTTTCTATTTGATAGCCATTTGTACACACGCTATAGAATAAAGTGAGGGCAAACTCGATCTGAAGTTATTATAGGTTCATAGGTTTATACTAGGCTATCTGCCCTAAGGCATTTACAAGCCTAGCCCAAAGTTTTGTGGCTTACGCCACCCCTTATGTTAAAAAATACTGTGCCCATTAGTTTGTTGTGCCTCTGTCCAGCAGTGACACAGAGATGATTCCCGGGGTAAACCTACGATCTCCCATCCACCGGTCAAGATTTCTCTTGAACAGAGCCAGCGAGGTGCTCTGCTTCACATGGACTGGGATTTTATTCCACAGCATAGGGAGTCTCTGGGTGACAAATCTATCCCTCCAGCATGTCCTATTTATATCCGTGCTAAGGTTTAAGTCGCTTGCTATAGTGGATCTGGTAGATTTGGATTTTTTGAGGTGGAGCATGTCCATTAATTCCGGGTTGGACATGGCCTTGTACGTCAGGCACAGGTCACCTCTGAGCAGGCGGTATGCGACTGAATAGAGCTGGAGTTTCTTCAGTCTGGCAGCATATGACAGATTTTGGAGTCCTTTATCCTTTTGGTGAGGAACTTTTGGGGTCTCTCCAATTGCTGCAGGTGTCGGGTGAGATACATCCCGAATGGGGCATTGTACTCTATCATTGGTCTGATAAGTGAAGAGTACAGGGGAACAATGACCTCACTTGCTCTGGATGTGAATCCCTTCATGATCAGGTGGGCAATGTAGAAGGTCTTTCTAACCACTTTAGCAATGTGAGTGTCGAAAAGAAAGGCCACTGTCAACCTGGGTCCCCAGGTCCCTGATAACCTCTTCTGTGCTTAATGGATTGCCACCTATATGGTAGCTTGGGGTTACCTTGTTTTTCCCGAAGGGTATGACTATACATTTTTGGCATTTAACTTCAGGCCATGGCTCTGGCACCAGCTATCAGTTTCCGTGAGACCCCTCTGAAGGATATCTGTGTTCGATGTACTTTCCACTATGGCGCCCAGTTTGCAGTCATCTGCAAACTTTGTCAGCCATAGTCCTCCTATGTTTGCCTGTACTTCTGAGAAGTAGATGCCAAACAACAGGGGGCCAAGGACTGAGCCCTGAGGGACACCACTTGTGACCGGCTTGGAGTCTGACATGGTGCCAGCAACTCTAACCCTGTGGGTTCTGTCCTTTAGCCAGTTTGCAACCCATCTTGTGACATATGGGTTTACATTTAAGCTGGTAAGTTTCTCTATAATACCCGAGTGGGGTATTGTGTCGAAAGCTTTTGCAAGGTCAAGGTAGGCTGTATGGACTGCCTTTCCCTCATCAATGGCCTTGGTGACTGTTTCAAAGAAGTCGACCAAGTTCAAAAGGCATGATCTGCACTTGACAAAGCCAAACTGGGTCGGGTCCAATGTCTGCAAGTCCCCTATGTCTTTGTTTATGAGTTCCATTATGATCCTCTCCATAGCTTTGCAGACTAGGCTTGTTAAGCTTATGGGGTGGTAATTACCAGGGTCCATAGAGGCACCGCCTTTGTGGAGTGGGACCACAGTTGCCGTACGCCACTCCTTGGGCACGTATCCTGTGGTAAGGCTAAGATTAAACAGCTGCCTTATATGCAGGTTTAGTTCCTCGTTGAGTTCGTGTAGCACACAGCCGGGGACACCATCCGGTCCCATTGATGCTGTGTTTTTCGCTTTAGAGAGAGAAGCTTTCACCTGCGCATTTGAGATGTCTGGGAAGCTACACTCCGCTGGGATAGTTCTCTCCTTTTGGGGGGGAGAGGGGGGTGAAGTTTGCACTGAACCTGTCTGCCAGTATGTTGGCAATGTCTGTGGGTTCAGTGATTTTTGTATCATTTTGGACTAATTCTGCGCATATCTGGGAGTTTCCACCCAAGTTTCTAACATAGCTGAAGAAGGCCTTATGATTGTCTTTTGAATCTATTGCAATTTTTCTCTCAAAGTTGGCCTTGGATGATTTTATGAGTGCTCGTATTTTTTTACTAATAATGATCAAGGGTGTCTTCTCTTTTATGGATTTTGCTCTATCATGTAACAGCTTTCTCCTCTTATTGTAAAGTTTGTTTATGGCTGGGGTTCACCAGACTGGACGTTTGCCCTTGGTGGAAAGGGTCTTGGTTTTATTAGGGATTGCCTGATCCATGCAGTCCTGGAGGTGTTAGTAGAAGGCATTTGTAAGGGCTTCCACAGCTTGGGTTGTGGTTTCCACTGGCTCGGGGGCCTTGAAGGATACCACACCAGTCTTGAGTAGTGTGAAGTTTGCTTTAGAGAAGTTCTTCACTGTGGTCTTTTTTGTTTGGGATGGGGGCGGGATGTGGATTTCCAGTGAGATAAGTTTGTGATCTGATCTCGAACTGAAAAACCAAGAGCTGAGACCAATATTTTTAATTCCAGAGTAATCTGATAGCGACAAAAATCAGAACGTCCAGTACATCAAGTGCTTTCACCCAGGCTCTCCCAGGCTTTCTCAAGATAAACTACTACACATTTGAATGAATCTTTATATACTGTGATTTAACAATTAGAAATAAAATCAATTATTCAATCAATTAATTGAAACATTGTTAACTAATTCATTACACAAATTACCCTAAACTTAAACTTTATTACTCTAAAAGTAAGTTTCTATATTCACTCATCAGATAATATTAAAAACATTTGTAAAAAGCTTTAAAAGCTATATAAATATCATTAATCAGTTAAATCAATTAAAAATATTGGTCTCAGCACTTGGTTTTTCAGTTCGTGGACTTCTTTTGTTGTTTACCAGTTTGGTTCTTTACATTTAACATTTGGCTTGTGATCTGATCTCACCAATGAGGGATATACTTCCGGTGTGGAGCATTTTGTCCCCATGTTTGTGATGATGAGATCTAGTATATTTTCTCCTCTTGTGGGAACGGTGACTAGTTGTTCCATGGCATTTGAATTTATGAACTCCAGGAACCTTTGGGCTAGAAAGTTGGGGCTTGAGTAATGTTCCCAGTCTATATTTGGGTAGTTGAAGTCACCTAATATAATGGTGTTTGGAGATACATTTATACCCTCCAGTGTCTTCAGGAAGGCTGTGTGGGGTTCCTGAGTTTGAGAGGGTGGCCTGTAGCATGCTACAAATTGTAGAGCAGTTTTACCTATGGTTAATTGCACCTGTATGGTTTCCGATGCTTCGTGCGTTGCCACCAACCTGGAGGTGTGGGTATCCTTGATGAATATGGATACACCCCCTTCTTTTGTGGTGTGGTCCGGGTTTTGGGGCCAGAACGCATGATATGAGGTAAAACCTGATAGTGCCGGGGTGCTCTCAGGAGCCTTGAACCAGGTTTCAGTCACAGCACAGACATCCTTGTTCTCCATACAGAGAAGGGCCTCGAGTGCGTGCATTTTGAGATTTAGACTTCTGGCATTGAGCAGCATTACCCTTAGTTTCTTCCCATTTTTGTTTTCTAGGGTGGTAGGTTTAGAATTTGAGCCTTGCCTAAAAAAGGCACTATGGGGGTGGCAAGAGCCTTAGCCAATATCCGGAATCCCAGGGGTGACAGGTGCAAGCCGTCCCTTGCGAAGCAGCGTGGCTTGTCAAGCATGTCATCCCAGGCAGACAGACACTGGATCCCCTTTGAATGACACCAGAAATTAAGCCAATTGTTAAAGCTGATCATCTTGTCTCTATGTTGTGGCATCATTCTGGGTGAAGGAAGGATACTGCTCAGGGTCAGGGTCATACCTGCCTGGGCTACATAATCAGAGAGCTCCTCTATGTCTCTTTTCATGTAGTCCAGGGAGGTGCGTCTCAGGTCGTTCACACCAGCATGGACAATGACTGTGTCATATTTGTACTTGCTGTGGAGTGACCAGTGCTTGTGTTATGTGGTGGATTCTAGCGCCCGATAGGCAGCTTACTGTGACCCTCTCCTTGTTCAGCCTGGTGAGTGGGACGTCAGTGTGTCTGACTATGGAGTCACCTATGACAAGTATGTTTGGTGTTGTATTTGGCCTTAAGGGCTGTGACTGCTTTGCACACTGATTTTGTGGTTTATGTGTTGCCTGTGGTGTGTCATGAGGTGCAGTTGCTTGGATGTCTGCTTTGGAGGCCTCTGCTGTTTAGGTAAATTTTTGCTCAGAGCCTCCGAGTATGACTTTGTGTGTTTGATTCATTGTTGTGATAGCTTTATGTGAGACTGGTTTTGTGGTGTGTGTAGTTGCCTTCTCCTCCTGTCTGGTCTTGCCAGTCCTGAGTTGAGAGAGCTCAGCCTCCAGTTTGGCTAAATAGCTGCATCTCTCGCAAATATTTGTGTTATGTGGGAGGAGGAGAGGGTTGTCAGTGTACATGAGGCAATTGTAACATTGCCTCAATATTCCCAAATTCACCAGCTGGACAGGAGAGGATGCCAGCAACTGGCCCTTCGACATGCTAGAGAAATTTAGAAGTTAGGGTTGTAACTGAATAAGAGAGGACTTAGTAAGGAAGTGGGTACTCCTGGGGGGGGGGGTTGCTTAGTGAGGGACTTTGTATAATACAGAAGTGCTAAACCTGAAAAGAAGATGCTTTTAAGACAAGTAAAAGCTTTTAGGAACAAGTGCTGCGCTTTTTAGTTAAGGCATATACTGTTTAGATTACTAGTAGAGCAGTTCTAAGGGAAAAAATAAAGAACAGACTTTATGGAGCCAGAAAAAGTTTAACCTTGTTAAACCAGCGCTGCCCAATGCTGCTCTAGTGGCAACTCCGCGCTAAAGCACTCTAAAGCGTGCTTGATAGCAGGGGCTGGAAAGAGCCAGGAATTGACCCAAAACGGCCAATAAAACTACAGTTTCAAGTCAGTAACCACTCCCACGGGGGGGAGGGAAGCAGCTCAATGTTTTTCACTGCCACTGATCAACAGAGACTTTCCTTTAGCCCAAGCAAAAATGGCCTCACAGAAACTTACAAAACAGTTCAAGAACAGCCTGTAACTTGAACTTTTTTTAAATCTCAGAAAAGTGGGAAAAAAGCAATTCTATTAGTGATGAGGATTATGGGTAAGGGGAGGCACTTGAGCCACAGATCCAAGTCTTTAGAAGTTGCCAAAGTCTGATCCGGGACCCATGAGTTGTGGAAAGACTAAAACAGACAACACAGATGCATAGTTATGATGAGTACCTAACTTTTTTTTATTTTTTATTGTTCAGCTTTAGCAGTGATACTAGTATTTCAACATTTTGGAATGTAGGAATGTTGTGTGAATAGGGGGAGATTGTATGAACTTGGATAAATTAAGGCTACCCTTCCTGCTTTCTTGTGAGGCCTATCAGATCTGATAATACTATAGCCTATAGGGAGTAGTTCAGAATCTTTAATTTTTAAGCTTAACCCAGATTTCTGTGGTGGCATGAATATCAGAGTTATACTCTGATATCCAGGCATGTAACAGCTCTGTAATTTTATTACAAATGCTAAAGAGGTTGACAGTGACGATTTTCAATTTTTTTTTTGGTAGAAAGTGGGAAAATGATGAGGGTTTGATGTGCTATTTTTATTAGTATGTATCTGTGGTTGTTTAATGAAAGGACAGTACAGCTGGGCAGAGGTATAGTTTGAGGTGATAGATGAAGGGTTAGTTAACTCATAAATATGTAGAGGTAGTTCTTTGCTATTTGGATTAATTGGTGAGTTTTCAGGGCCTGGGTTGGGGAGGACATCACCACACTGGTTTTTGTGAGGGAGTGTATTGATTTAGAGGGGACCTGTATGAATGTTATTTTTTAAGTAAAGTGATGGTAGTGAAGTATTTGTGCTTGAAAGAAAGACAAAGTGAGAGATTAAAAAGACAGGGAGATATGTTGTTATAGTTACTCCTGATTTCGTAGTTTGCCAAGTAAATTGCAGTAGGAGAGGTGTATAGAGGTGAAAGTATACAGTGATAGTTTGTTAGATAGGATGCTGTTAGTAGTAGAAAAAGACATGAAGCTTGGAGAGACATTTGACATTTTGGTTATAGAGAAGAGGAAAAGGTAAAGTATAGAATGTAAATGTAGTCTGAAGTGGAGGGAGACAGAGGTAAAGAGAAGTGGAGAAGATTTGTCTTATTAGTTCCAATTGTGCAATAATGAGAAAGGAAATGGAGGAGTATTAATGATATTTGAAGTCAGAGGCAAAAGGAGCAGAATATAGCTAAAGATGCTAATAATGAAATTTAGGTGCATGTAATAGTATGAAGAGCAGATGAGTCAAATCATGTAATTTATGTGGCTGGGAGTAGTGAGCCTGTGAATGGCTATTTGTCAGATGGTTATGTTGCTGCAGATGGGAGAGTTAGGGGCCTTGTGATAGGTTGGAATTTGGATATGGAGGGGTAGGCCCAGAATAAAGGAAGTGCTGTTAGGGATGGGTATGAAGTAGGGTGGGGAGTGAAGTGAAGATTAGTGTAGTGAAGCAAAGTGGTGTGGGGTCAAACTGAGCCCAGCGTGAAAACAGGCTTATGAAAATGTAGGTAAAAATGTCTTAATAGAAATAAACTAGGACACAACAGTAGTAGTGGCAGTGTTGATTAACAGCCAAAAGTTGGAAGTATAAACACAACACAAAAACAAAAAAACGGGGAAGATCATGTCAGTGGTAGATAGAAAAGTTTAGTGTATCAAATACAGCAGTATGAGGGTGCTAAAGGAAATAGAACAAGGCAAACCCAAATGGGGGAAAGTAGACAGGGAGTTAGGAGTGAGATATATGCAGCAGACAGGGGACAGACAGCAGACAAAAGTCAATAGTAACTCGCTAAGCCTTACAACTGAGAGACAAGAGTGTGTCTAGGGTACAACAGTAGAGTAAAAAATGGGCACCAGTAAGAAGGAAACCCATTATGGAATGTATTCATAAGATAAGGTGACAGGATCAGATGCTCTCATACTAAGACAGATAATACTGACAACAGGGAAAATCCCTAGACTAATCTAGGAAGCATCTAAAACAGTTACAATACAAGAAAGGTCCTCACTTAAGGCACATATTTGTGACTTTTCACTCTAATGCCCTCTGGAGCTGAAATAACTGGATGTCTCGACCCTGCTTTGGAGCCTTGCCTGATGTTACCAGTTATGTCAGGCTGGGGTCTCATGCCTTGAGCTGCTTTGTGATTTTTCCTGCTAATGCCCTCAGTAGCCAAAATTTCTTGGTGTCCTGACCCTGCTTCAGAGCCTTGTCTTGCCCGATGTTACCAGTGATGTCAATCTTGAAGGGGAGTGGGGAGTGTCGCTGTACCTTCCCTTCCCTGCAGCTAATATGGAGGCATAACCATATGTTTTAGTATCTATACCACATAATTTGTCTGATTCTTAGCAAAATGAGTATCATAGCACTGCTACCAAATTCCTTAATGTAAGACATGTCATTCTAATAAGAAGATGTAGCACAGATTGATTGATAAATCTTAAGTTTCAAGTTTACTGTCCACATGCAATATTGCACTTCAACTGGTGATGTAGAAAGGCAACATTTAATTTCATGGGTACCATTGGACGGTAGTTTAGTAGTATTCCATGTTTAATGGTAGAATAATTAAGGTCTTTTGTTAGGAGGCATTACTTTACTAAAACAGTAGTGGACAAAGGGGTATGATTTCTCTTTCTTTCTTTCTTTGTCTTGAACAAGTAACTACCTTTATGGTCATCACACAAGAGCAATATGATGCAAGTGGAAGAGAGCAACTGTACATACAGGATACCTACACAAGTGAACTTGCTGGGATGGACCATTGATCTTTTAACACCTGAGTTTATATATGGCTCTAATTCACACCAAACAGTGATAGGTTAAGCAAAGATTCGGTGGAAACCATAGCCAAATATTGATCATGGCTGTCTGAGTCTCTGGTATCCAAAGTTCTGAAACCAGACCAGAAGAAGATTGCTTTAGCATTTGGTGCCATCAGTCACTGTATGAATTCTCTAAAAACATAAAATGGTGCTTCTCTGAACTGAATCCACACACAATTTCGAAAGTGAGTAACACACACGCAAATTTATTTAACATGAGTGAAGCAGAAGACATGAAGAAATGACAGATGAAATACTGAGAGACAAAAGTAGTATCACCAGCAGTGAACAAGAACTCAATATCTCCTCTCTACAGTTAGATTATAAAACCCCACCTGGGAGTATTGTGCATTATTCTGGAGCTCCCACTTTCTGGGACATTGACAGGATAGAGATAGTTCAGCAGAGGATGAGACATGTGGTTCATGATCTTTACCAGCAGTCATATAAACACAGGCTTCAGCTTTGAAGGATGATCACGTGAGGAACATTGTAGAAAGTTTTAAGTACCTGAAGAGAATCCATGGAGTTTAACCAGGTGCCTTCTTTCAAATTAGAAGTCGCTGAGAACACAGACACAATTTTAAGTAAATAGACGGCATAGAAAAGACATAAGAAGGCATAGGATCACAAACTGCAGTAGAACTGAAAAATGCACAGGAAAAATCTGAAACTGCTCTGAAGTAACAATAGGATCAAAATCAGCAACAGAAATGAGGAATTCACAGAACAAATCAAAAGTGTTTTAAGAGGACGGTGTTACAAAGAAATAACCTGTTGATTAAGTATGGCATTCAGTTTATTCCTCTGGTACTGGAAACTGCCAGAATAGACTAGCCAAGCAGTCATTTTCTGCTGTCAAAGTTTCTCTGTTTCTAGTCTTAGACACTTCTAGTGTAGCTGTCTGCATGCACAACTCCCTTTATCCCCTTATACTGCACACTCTTCCTTATATTTTTGTGCACATTCAAACAACTAGACTACAGAGCTTCCTCTTTGAATTGTATTTACTCTTCTATCTCACTGATAAATCCATTATGTTGTGTTCTGGTTTACCAATGTCCTTTGACTGTCAGCCCTGCAGAATTTTGTGTACCTCCTTATTCTTTTCTATGTAAGAGGTATTTTCTGCCAACTCTGAAAAGCAGGGGTGTGTCTGATATTAGTATGAAGAGGCTCCATCTGTACTAAGCTTATTTTGCTTTTACAGTTTTAGTTATGTGCTCTAGTGTTACTGTGCCTGCCTGCCACATGATGTTTGATTTTATATTTTCAGGTGCTATCATTGTGTTGCCTTCTTTTCTACTTATGAAGCCTGTACTTCTAACCTAAACATGTTTTAATACTCCATATGCCAGAAAAGTTTCTGTAGAGTTTTTATCTGTCTCTCTCTTATGATGAATTTAGTCCCACAAATGTCCTTTTTTTAGAAGGGACCCAAGATTATATTCATATTGACTAGGGGAAATTTGAGCAGGGAACTGGAGAACTTCTATTCTTTTTTTTTTTTTTTGCTACTAGGTGATGCCAGAGGGCTGCTACCAGGATTCTCATAACTAGTGTGAAGGAGGCTGACAGCAAAAATGTGTTTGCAGAGAGTAAAAAAAAAAGTCAGAATAAGAGAATAATTTTGGAACAGTTTTGAGGGTGAACACAGTGATTTCAGGGGGACTTTATAACTTGGTGAAAGAAAAAAGATTCATGAGGAGGAGCCAGACAAAACAAACTATGCATTGGAGTAAAACAGAAGAGAAATTTTTTGCAGAGGGAGGGGAAGCATCTGGAGAGGAGATGGAGTTGAATGCTGAAAAGAAGTTGCTGAGAGTGGTAGAACAAAAGGGATCGGAGTTGTTGCTTTTAAAGGTGTTCTTCATATTGGGTTGGAAAGTAGTAAAATAAAAGAAGGAATGCAAGAAAATCCAACAGACTAGGAGTTTACGTTGCAGAAGAAATCATACACAGCAGTGGCAGTAGATAGCAGTCCACAGCAACAAGAAAAGAGAGGAGTAGATGGTTTCTCCAGAAAACCAGTGGTGAGAATAAAATCAAAAGAAGAGCAAGACATAAACAAGTACTTTATCTTGGACAGAATTATTTTGTCCTTATGTTTCAATATAATGATTTGACAGCATTAATGCTCTTAACGCTGAGTTGCTTAATTTTTTGAGGTGTTTACATTGGCTAAGAAATTTGTAATTCAGTGTGTGAAGTAATGTAAGCCTTTACAGGTAAAAATGAAAATGATATAGTTTAGAAAATAAGAAGCTGGTGAAGCTGGCCTTAGTTTTTTTTTCAAATTTATGTCAAAATGTGATTGAGGTTTAAAATGTCATGAAATTTTAAAAAAGTATGGACAGCAACATGGGAGGTTTAGGTAAATTTGAAAAAGAAGAGAGTTAATTACACCATGTTCCTAATATTGTAATACTGAATAGAAAGAAGGGGGGTGTTAAATATTGTGGTCAAGCAAAAGCATGATTTTTCTGAGGACTGGTCACACTTAATTTCAAGAATGTATTAAAAGAAGATAAGGGCAATGTGGTGAATATGGGTATGGTCGAAAAAAATGTAAGCCTTACTATTGCAAATGTAAAAATGACACTAATTTTTGGTCTGCTTGTTATGGAAAGTAGTAAAGAGAAGCAAATTGATATGCAGAAGTTATACCAAGGAGGTGGACATAGTATAAATGAAAAAGTGGAAGGTGAAATATAAATGAAAAAGGGGAAGATGAAATACATATGAAAAAGATGAAGGTGAAATGGAAAGATAAAAGGATGTAAGGTTACAAAGAAAATATATTATAGAAGTGAAGGAACAAGGTACAAGAAAGATGAAGGAAAATAGATTATAACAGGAAGTAGATACAGGGTTTTGAAAACTGCGGAGGAAGAGGTGGGGGGGGGGGGTAGAGAGTTCAGAGTCTGAAAAACAAGAAGTGAATTCCAGTATGTAAAAAAGTTAAGAAGAAAAAGGAAAACAAAAGTGATGAGAAAGAAAAAAAAAAAGATTGTTGGGTTATTAAAATGTAAATAGTGAGAAAAATAAAGCAAAAAGAATGATTGTGTTTGTTGTGAAGGAATGGATGTGGATGCAATGTTTAGATATATATGTGTGGAGGCAAGGAAAAGGGTAAAGTTTAAAATGATGTGGGGAAGGAAAGTAGCCTGGATAATAGGAAAGGATTTATGTTCAAAAATTATAGTATTGCTTAAAAATGAAGATATGAGGATACTCCATATAACAGCAGTAAAGTACTACTATATAATATAAAAATGAAACAAAGGATAGTAAGATTAATAGTTATCCATGCATATTAAAATGTAGATGAAAGGAAGCCGTTATTTGATAAACTACAGAAGTATGCAGTAGGAAATATATCTATTATTTAGTGGTTGCATTTTAACCGCAACATAGAGAGAAAGGGGGGTCTATATTTTGCCGAAATTTGTTTTAAACAAATGCATATTTGACCCCTATTCAGTGAAAATCACTTCCGTGAGTCACTGAATATTCCAAGGGCAAAGACGTTGTTGAGCAACTACACAACTTTGCCCTTTTCTCCACTGTAATGCAATCTCGGAGTTGGGTATATATAGTTGAAGATGTGGTGGGCAAAGCAATTTAGCTAGATTTGGGTCTGTTGTACTGTAGGGCAAATATTTCTGTGCCCTTGGATTATTCAACAAATTGTGGAAGTGATTTTTGCTGAATAGGGGTTGAGGAATATGTGTTTGTTGAAAGTAAATTTTGGCAAACTAATGTAGACTCAAGAAAGGTAAAGTGACACAACATAGTGAAATGATGAAGAAAATGGTGAAGCCTTGCAGATTAGAAGTGGGTAATGACTTCTTTACTGACTTGGGTTTTTGCCAGTTTATTTTCAAGCAGATTTTACAGTGTTGCTTGAGGTATGTGGTCTAAGGAATGGTCCATTAGCATTATGGGGATGTAACTGAACAAGGGTTAAACTGCATTGAGAAAATCAGTGCAATTTTACAAACTAGGGGTGCTAAATGGGTCAACACACAGTTACTGTAATGAACCAAAACAAAATTCATTTTACTATAACTTCACAAGACGTGGACAATACTATAAAAAGGGGCTGTGTCTGATTTTTTCAGTTGAAGTAGCAGCATCTTTCATATCAGAAACAAAGTATTTTTCTGTGCTTAATGCAAATCAGTTACTTCGGCAAGTAAGGATGAGGCTGCACCCCTACAGCTGATTCCTAGTTTTACAAAAATCTAATCTAAGCATGTTTTTTATAGCTGTAGAACAAAACATTTAATACTACTATTTTAGAAGAAGTAAAACAGACAAGGGAATGTCAAAAGAAAGAAGTAATTCTTAGTACTGCCATTCTGTAAAAGAATGGAAACATGAGAAGAATATAGCACTATTATTTCAGCTTTTGGAATTTAAGGCTGCATTGTGCAAAGAAGCCTTAGCCAGACAAAGATCGTGTCAGTATGTTTGCCTCATCAGGGCATTTTGGATTAGAGCAAAATAAAAAAAAAAAATAGCAATAACTTCTTATAGTAGCATTGCAAAGAACATCAAGATATATATATTTTTTCATTTTCTGACCATAGTAGCCCCTTCAAAGGATTTGTCCTTGGCTTTTTTCCCCATTCTGAAAATCTTTTCTATTTTTGACTGTTAAGATCGTTTCTTGTCGTAGGACTCTCAGCCTTTAGGTATGGATGAAGAACTTTTCTTTGCTGAATTAGCAATTTATTGCCTAAAAGATGATGAGGATGTTGACTGAAGTGAAAACTGTGGTTACTATGTACAGGTAAGGTATGTGTCAGTCAGTTTTGACTTGTCCCACTTCACATTTATGATGAGTTTCTGAAATTCTGGCATGGAACTGCATGGCAGCCACTAGTGAAGCAACATCTTTGGCTGTAGCTGCTGGTGTAGCCCTACCTCCAGCAGTATAAGGAACTTTAAAAAATGACCTAGTCCTCACCCGTTATTGGATGCTAAAATCCATGCATTTGAGGCAGTGTACACCCTACCATCCCATGAAACACATGTCGGGCCTCAGCTGCAGTGACAGATCAGTGCTTGATTCATCCATGTGCATGTTGGGACATTATATACTGCCACATTCTTGCCCCGCCCCTTCACAGGATCGGTACAACAGCAGGTCAGTCTGCATCCCACCCCCAAGATGGTTTAACTGCTTGCTGCTAACTTCCATTTCCCCTCACCAGATTTACCAGCTACTGGATCACTAATTGATCTCCAGTCGGCTGAGTCATTTTATCCGTTTGCCACAGAGCAGAATGTATGGAGTGGTAATGAAGAAAGGATGCTTTTGAAATGCATTTAAATGATGATTTAAAACTATAACCTCCTAAAACCTTTTGCAAAACCCATTTACCTGAATTAATATGCACTGCAGTACAAGTGAAAACGGGCATCTAAGTGAATGTGTGGTGAAGAGGTTATTATAAGGTCTAGGCTGAAGTCGCAGGGAAACAAAAGAATAGGAAGTTTTTTTTGTTAAACTTTTGCCTAACCTGTTGTTGCTTTTTATAAAATGGACACTTGGTAAACAGGAACTTCTAAGAATATCAAGGAACAGGTTCATGTAACAGTTGTTTAACAACACTCCTAGCTTTGAGTTTTCACCTAGATTTTTTTAATTTTTCATCACTGGGCTTGCCAGATAATGACTCAGTGTTGATGAGGCCATCCAGGAAAATAATATAACCTAGATAAGCATCAGTACTAAGCAAAAGCATGTTTTCTGAAGGTTGCCCCATTTACTGAAGCCCCAAAGGTTGCAATCACTGTTGCATACGTACACTTCCACGTATATGCACTTATTTTGTCAGACAACACAGTAAGCTTGTTTCTCCATTTTATCCTTTGCATCGCTCTCAAAAAAAGATGATGACTGACATGTAAATAATTGAAAATGTAGAGTTTATAAGTTACCATATATGTTAAACAGCTAAAAGCTCTTAGGAGATGGATTAAAACAGGTGAATGTTCTCTTGCTGTATATAAGCATTCCAGTCCTTTAGTGGAACCAAAGCTCAGGTTGCTGGCACACAGGATCTTCTGCTTTCACCATCGCCTGATATATTGCAGACTCAATTTAGGTAGCTTCATTCTCTGTCAAAATAAAACAAAGCCAGAAGAAGAGTTTTCTTTTGGTGTTGTCTGGACCTCAAGAAACTGAGAACACATAGGAGACAGGAGAGGACCACAAACCCTTTTCCATCTGTGTTCAGACTTGATCCAATGTCTCTGCTGTTCCCTAGGATTGAGTCTGCAATGTATCAGGCTAGGGTGAAAGCAGAAGCTCCTGTGTGCCAGCAACCTGAGCTTTGGTTCCACTAAAGGATTGGAATGCCTGGATTTGATTGTATGGCTTCTGCATAGGCAGAGCCTTACAGACTTAAATTAGAAGTTTACTCAGTTCTGCTGACAGCACTGCTATGTCAAGTCCAAGGAAGAGAGCAGGAGACTACAGAGAAGAATGAAAAGACAAGAGAGAACTTTTCATCTGGGTTGTGGCTGATTAAGTCCTCTGCAAGGACTTTACTGGCTTCCCAGGATGTGGTCTGCAGTGTACCTTCCTCTGTAAGACTAGAGGCTTCCATGTGCTGAATATTTGAGCTTTGATACCACTGAATGACCATAGTGACTGGTTTGTTGGTTTGCTTCAGTGGGGTGTATAGACTTGATAGTGTATGGTCAACTTGTGTGTGAACAGTGCCCTACAGTCCTTAAATAACGAGAAGCATACATCTCAAGCATCAGGATTTGCCTGTGATTGCTAGTTCTCAGTCATAAAAATGTTGCAGTTCCATCTCCCTGATGTAGCTGCTAATAATTCTGATTTTTAACCAGTGAAAGAGATGTTTAGCATACAGCTGTGTGCTGAAATTGTTGAATGCTTCAGTGCCACACTGACAAACTAACATCGTCGCACACACAGCTATTGTGTTTGACTGTGTAGACCCTAGATATGATGGTGTGTTCTATTAGGTTTGTTGGGTCTGCATATTAACCAGATCTTTATGTGGATATTTCAACTGGTTTTTAAGTTGTAGAATATGTGGACCGAGGGTTTGATCACCAGAGGAGCAAAGCCTACATCGGAAGGCAAGGTTCTGTTTTAGTGATCACAAGAGCAGTAGGAACTACAGGACTGATTTTTTTTCCTAAATTGAGTGTTTGGTCAATGTTTAAGCAGCACAGCAGAGTTTAAGGTTTTGTTATGGAGTTATCCAAGGTTGCCACCCTCTGGTGCTGCTGAAGTATTGAAGCTCTCCATTTGTGACCAGAGGTGGTAAGTGGATGCAAACACATTTCTCTGCAGTCTACAGGCTAAAATTATGCCCTGGCAAATGCACGTTTAATTTAATTCTGGCCAAGATCTTGCACAGGCTATGCTTCATCTGTCACTGAATTTTGGTTCAAGTTAGTTTACTTTTGTGTCAGATTAGTCAAAGCAGTCTTTACTTCTGGAATTCATGGAATATTATTCTAATGTTAGTGCATCTAACACCTGAATTACACTAGACACTTGAGGTGTGCTAGACACTTAAGGTGTGCTTTCTATGCCACTTTTCTGTCATGGAATTGAAGTCAAAGTATATATTTTTTTTGTATTTAGCAAAACCTTAGTGTTTCATTTGAATGGTGTCTTCACTTTTACTTTTTTTTGCCAGAACCAAATAGTCGTACAGAGTAGCTCAGAGATCAAGACTGCTGCTAACTACAGTTAATATTTACACATATACACACAAGCACACACACACATATTATCTATCTATCTATCTATATATATATATATATATATATATATAATATATATATATATATATATATATATATATATATATATATATATATATACACACACACACACACGCATATATATATATATATATATATATATATATATATATATATATATATATATATATATAGATACACACACACACACACACATATATATATATACATGGGTCTACTTCAGAAGATCGACAGACCATTTGGTCGACAGCTCATTTGGTCAACAACCAGTATTCAAGGCACTTAACAGGGATTTGCCCCCCTCCCCATTGTTGTGCGACCCTGCAGTTGATATATAGAAAATATTTGGGG
>NC_056731.1:785675355-785712739 GCF_019279795.1 Protopterus annectens | reverse complement strand
ACCCCTAAAGACTAAAAGAACTAGACTCTAAATCACTGAAGGTTAAGAAAATTCAGTTAGAAATTAGTTACTTCGAGTGTAAAAAGGAAGGTGTAGTCCCTAAAGGTCTCCGGTCCTGGCAGTATCCATCTGGCTTGGAACCAGGGTCTGAGTTTTACAAAGAACTTATTGTTCTTTTTAACAGATGTGGTATTGAATTGATGGACTTAATATCTAAACACTACCAAACTAGTATTGATAACCTAACAGGAGAGAGTACAGAATTGGACCAGGACATCATAGGGGACAATGACTTTAAGAGATTCTATTATGATTACAAGAGAATCTTCACTACCATTGGGCAGCAAATGATTAAAAACACAGACAATAAAATAAAGAAACTAAACGGAGACATAACGGATTACAAGAACGGGGTAGCATATCCGTTCCCACCCTATTCTCAAACAGGTAATTCTATTGGATGTAATGCTACACACCCTTTGGTACCGAATGGTAACGTGTCAGTAGGAGACCAGTCTGTATCACCGGAACATCGAGAACAGAAGAAAATGTTAGTTGTGATGGATTCAATGACCGTAGTGGTACAAAAGAAAATTTGCAGAACTACGATTACTTTTTTCAAACACAGATTAATGACCAACAGTTTTTTTCCAAACAGTTGTCAGAACCACCAACTGAACTACAACACCCGGAGCAAAACCAACAACAGGAAGGGGTCCAACAGTATGAAGTGATAACTGGAAGAACTGCGAGTGTGCCTAGAAACACAGAAGGAGACTTTAAATTGTATAATTTTATAGACTTTGTAATTCCCGTTTGCTTGTGTGATGTTTTTGCGAAAGGATTGACATTCGTACCCACAAAAAGATTTGATTTGGTTAGAATGCTAATTGATCTAAAACTTTATGTAAGAAAACTAAACCTAGCATTACTTTTTGGGAACAGTAATGAAAACAATATGATTTTAAATGTCTCAAGCACCTTTAAACCACCTTTGCATACCTTGTTGTCTTTGTTCGAATTTGTGTGAGATGGAATTTAAGAACTTGGCTAAGCAATGTCCTTCTGTAATTCCTAATATGTCTAAAGTAGAGGAAGAATCTTTGAAGTCTTTAAAATCACTCCCTGTAAGATTTTTTAAATCTGACAAGGGTGGTGATTTACTAATAATTGGTATGGATGAATACATAGAAATACATAGAAATAATGTCAAAGGTACTTAACACTGATACCTATGTTAAGGCAAGTGTGAGTGAATTGAATGGGGCTTATAGACGTGTTAATTCCTTTTTTAATGATTTATTTATTGAAGGTTTGATTAACTTGACTGCATTTAATTATGTGTCGGTTTTAGCCTTTAGAGTCCCTGCTATTTTTATTATACCAAAACTACATAAAAGTATTAGTGAACCACTGATGAGAGCACTAGTGAATGCTAGAGGGTCAATTACTTATGCATGTGCAAAACACGTGGATACAATGTTGAAAAAATATGTAAGTATGGAACACCAGATATGCAGGGACTTGTGGGCCTTTTTAGCAGCACTTAATAAACTTTCTTACAGTGACACTGCCACCTTAATGTCTATAGATGTAAACGATCTGTATTTTTCTATTCCACACACCACAGGTATTGAGTGGGTAACAGAAACTGTGATTCGACATGGAGCACCAAACACAGAAATAAGACTAGTCCAAGAGTTATTGGATATCATTTTATCAAACAACTTTGTAATGTTTACTAATGTAATTTACCGTGAGAAGGTTGGAGTTACAATGGGCTCTTCATGTAGGACAAGTTTTGCCATCCTCGTGTTAGCCCATTGGGAACATTGCTTTATTTATAATAACAATGAGTTCAAGAACCGTATTATCTACTATACACAGTTTCTGGACGATGTGGTTGTGATATTCCATGGTAGTGAAAGAATCATTGAAGACTTTATTAACTACTTAAATACCAGTACTGATTTTTTAACATTTACATATATAGCACACAGAACTAGAATTAACTATTTGGACATACACCTTGAAAAGAACGACTTAGATAAACGTTATGTGGCGAAGATTCACCGCAGGAGTACTTACTCGAATACCATGTTACATTACTCTAGCCTACACCCCCCCCCACCCAACAAAAGCGTGCAGTAATCAAATGGCAGTTAGTGAGAGCTGCCCGTATGGTTACTGAGGAAGTGGCTTTTGAGGAAGAATGTAGCTTACTGAGTGAAATGTTCATGAATAGAGGTTACCCGGAGAATTTAATAAGATAAGTGGTAAATGAGGTCCAGAGCAAGGGGAGAACTGGGACTTACACTCCCATTTTAAAAGTAGTGGTAGTGAGTAATAAACCCTATAGTGAGGAGAACGTTGAGTCAAATGAAACAATAACTGACAACCACTTTAGAATAGATTGTGACTAGGAATTATTCTAGAAGTTTTATTACACCCTTTAGTATAGATGCAGAGGAGCTGAAACACTTTTTGAGGAGAAACTGGAACATACTACTCACGGAAAAGGAGTGGAAAGACAAACTTGGAGGGTCCCCACTGACTATATGTAGAAAGGAAAAAATATGAAGAACTTATTGGAAACCAATGTCCCTGCTTTAGTAATATCCCCCAGAACATTTAAATGTGAAAACTGTAACTACTGTAAATATATATCAACAGGAACTAACGTCACAGTGAATAATAGAGTTTTTAAAACAGTAGGGAGATATAACTGTAACTCGAAATCACTTGTTTATTTGGCTCAGTGTAAGTTATGGCCTGCGTTTTACTTAGGAAAAACTGACAGAAAATTAAGAGAGAGAATATATGAGCATATATATAGTATCAGAAGGAACAGAATTGAAAATGCTTTAGCCAAACACTGTAGTGAGTATCCAACACATTCCTTCATGTTCCGGGTATTCGATCAGGTTGTTGTAGATTGGAAAGGGGGCCCTTTTTCAATTTTATCGGAGCAACAAGAACTTTTTTGGCAGTTGAGACTGGATTCCAGTAGGGACCCAGGTCTCAAAGGAACAATATCCCTTACTTGTATATTGAAATTAAAAAGTTTGGGCAGATAGAGTTAGAATTTTTATTAGGGTGTGAATTTTAAATGTAGAATATTTTATGGACTTATACAGTTTAACAACATTTAATTATGTGTGTACCAACAGTTTTGAGGTTTATATGTTAGTGAATATAAAATTTGTATAAAAAATGTTCTATGTATTTATAAATTAAGTAATGTAGTTGCTATAATGTTTTACTGGTAGTTTATACTACTGACTAAATTTTTAAAAAGGTTTTAAAAACAATTATTTTCCTTTACAGTTTGATTAATTGTTTGATTAATTATGTAATTAACTGACTTGTATTTATTGAGTGGTTTTGGTGTATGTTCTTGTCTGAGGAAATCTGGGTATTATCCCAGATGAAAAGCGCTTCACATTAAACTTCGAGTGGTCTGAGTGGAACCAGTTGTCTTCTTTTGGATTAGCCACCAGTATTTGGCAGGTTGATCTTTTATATAGTTGTTCTTGTCATCTCCATTTGAATCTGTCATGGTTTACTAGACTTGTTTGAATGAAACCCTCAAAAATAATAATAATAAGCACCCCCAGAATACCCCCATAACTTGCTAACTTTATATAAACAAGCAAAACTGCGTACATCTTCAAATAATGAAGTTTAACCCTCCTAAAAGGAGCAATTGTCCTAAATAGACACAGGCATCATCCAACTTAAAGTTAAGGTTGTCCATGCTTAGACTCATGTTAGTCTATGCTCCTACTTAGAGTAATTGTTGCCTGTTCTTTTTTTTCTGTATTCCCTTCTCCAATATGACAAACAACTTACACGCCTTCAGAAAACATTAACTTTTAGCTTTAAATAAACCAGTGTTCTGACTTTTTATTGCCTTATCTGCTTGTCCCCATGGAAACATAAGAAAAAATGTAGCCTTCAGTTGCAGAGTTATGCCTTCAGAAAACATTAACTTTTAGCCTTAAATAAACCTTGCTTTTTATTGCCCTATTAACTTGTCCCCATGGAAACTTAAGGAAAAAATGTATCCTTCAGCTGCGGAGCTCTAAAAACATGCAGGACTTTTATTCCTAAAAGAAAACTTGCCATTGCATTTTAGTGTTGTCTTATTTACTTGTTTGCACTTTAAACTTGTTATTAGATTAAGATGAGGGTCTTAATCCAGACATTCAGCTATGTAAAAATAAGAGTAAAAATTTACCTTCACAGTACTGGGTGTACTGTTGTAGTGAATGGTTCAGTTCAACAGTACCTTATTTCTTCAAGGTTTTGCTTGCAGGTTGGTTGACATATATGGTGCAGCTTTCTTCTTTTTGCTGGTGTGTTCAGCTTTGTCTGCATTGTAAATAGTAACATAGGGGGGATACTATGGGTTAAATCTATATCTAAAAAGAAAACACATTCCAAGATTAGACGTAAAGGTAAACCATATAACAAACCTTCATCCCTCCCCCCAATTATTTCTGGTCCAGGGATATAGTGGTTAGGCACAGAGTAGGGACGGGGATAAATAGATGCTTTTCTAAACCATCACACAGTAACACAAACAAAGATAACAAAACAAAACTAATATACATGACATATCTAAGGAATACACCTAATAAATAAATGTGGGAAACAGAATCATGGAATGTTAAAGGGCTCCAAAACAATAAGAAAAGAAAACTATTCTTACACCTTACATTAAAAACCACAGCCAACCTCATACTAATACAAGAAACACACTTGACTGCAGAGCAATGGGCAGAAATTAGCAGAAAGAAATGGATAAGTCAAATTATAGCTTCAGAGGGGAAAACAAACAGTGCTGGAGTGGCCATAATAATTAAAAAACAATTTAAGGAAAAAATACTTAAAACCAAAGCTGACAAGGAGAGAAGATGGTGTTACATAACATTTACTAGTCCTACAATACCAAAACCTATAATGGTACTTAATGTTTATGCACCCTGTAATAACCAACAACACTTTGTCATTATACCCAACCTTAAGCCAATTTAAAGATCACTACCTAGTGATTGGAGGTGACTGGAACACACATCAAAACCCAGAAAAGGATACATCTAATCTGACCAAATCACATAATAAACAAGCCACATTAGCCCTTAATGAACTCAAACAAGATTTCAAACTATATGGCCCTTTTAAATATGGGAACAGTGAAGATAAAACAGGGAAATTCACATTCTATTCGCAATGTCACAAAATGTGGTCAAGATAGACGACGACTTAATCTTTGACAAATTCATTAACATGGACCCAACAATAACTATATATACCAGGTTCTTTTCAGATCACTCCAAAATCACACTGAACATTAACTGGGACAAAAAGATATATTTAGAGAATAGGGGTCATAATTTGTCAGTAAACCATAATTTACTTTCCAAAATGGATGTAATAAAAGAAACAGAAGCAATACTAAAAATAGCTCTTACAAACTCCCAACTAACAACTGACATAGAATGGGCTGCAACCAAAGCACAAATTAGAGGATTGTTGATCACATAAGCAGCATATTATAAAAAAATACAACTGAAAGAGGAGCATACACTGAAAGGGAAAATAGAGCATCTTGAAAAAGAACCAATAAATAACCCCAAGAACCAAACAGAAGCAGAACATTTAAAACTGCAAAGGGATCTATATATGTTAGAAACCAGGAATCTATCTTTTTATGAAACCAGAATGTTAGCCACTTACGCAGAAGAAGCTCAAATACTGTCCAGAGCTCTGGCCAGAATTATCTCCCAACACAAAAAATGCCTCCAGTATATCAGAAATAAACTACAGAGACACAAACTACACAAAAAATGAAGACATTATTAAAACATTTGAACAAATATACTCTAAAATATATGGAGCACAAATATTACAAACCTCAAAGGAAGATAGAACTCTTTTCCTTCAAAAACTGAAGTTCCCTAAACTAAATTTAGACCAACAAAAAAACTAACTGAACCGATTTCCATCAGTGAAATTATTACAACAGTCAAACACTTAAAAGCACATAAGGCTCCGGTCTGGATGGACTCGCATCAGAATTTTACAAAGCATTTTCCCCCTTGATAGCCAAACTACTATACTATACACTGAATTACATAATAAAGTATAAAATAAATGATATCCACTTTAATGCCTCTACAACCATCTTTATATTAAAAGAACACACAGACCCCAAAAACCCCCGACAGCTACAGACCCATGTCCCTCTTAAATATAGATACTAAAATATTTACCTCTATACTTGCAAACAGAATGAAAAATCTGATGGAGAAAATCATCTCCCCAGAACAGTCCTGTTTTATGCCACATAGACAGACTAGTGGCAATACATTAACATTAGATGCACTAATATCCTACGCTAACTGGTACAATCTCAACATCTACACAATGGTAGTGGATGCCCACAAGGCATTTGATAGGGTTAACCTAGAATTCTTACGCCAAACACTACCGTACTTTAATATACCCAATAACTTCATTCTGATCATCCAAACTCTCTATAGCAACCCATACACATCTCTATATATAAACAAAACTTGGTCAACTAGGATTCTAATAAAAAATGGACCAAGACAAGGATGACCATTATCACCCTTCCTGTTTAACCTATACCTAGAACCACTCTTTCTATACATTAAACAAAACACATACCACAATCCTCCATCAACACACAACTTCAGAATATACCTCACTGCATTTGCAGATGATCTGAACATATACTGCACTACACCAAATTCAGATGTAAACAAAATAATAGCTGCAATTGAACATTTCTCGACTATGTCTGACTACAAATTAAACCTCAATAAAACTAATATTTTCCCCCTAAATACACCCAAACTCATCTCACTAATACCATTGTTAAACACAATAAAAATAAAAGAAGAAACTAAATACCTGGGAATCTCCTTTTTCCAGAATAACAAAGACTTCTACCAACACAATGTAAACCTTAAATGTCAAAACATAATGCAAGACTGTAAAAGATGGAACAACCTAAAACTACCATTCTTGGCCAAAGTATCAATAATCAAAATGAACATTTTACCATTCTTGGCCAAAGTATCAATAATCAAAATGAACATTTTACCTAGACTAATGTATATATTCATGACATCACAGACAATGATGCATCATAAGTTCTTTAAACAAATTCATACCTTTCTAGCAAAATTTATATGGGAACCCAAAAAAATAAAATAGAATCTCCTATCCAAAATTAACACTCCCCAAAAACAAAGGAGGACTAAATTTACCAGGTTTTAAAATGCACTGCTCTATCATCAACACTAACAGAATATTAAGAATAGCTGAACATAACCCGTCAATGGAAAATTGGTCTCCTCTTTGGGTGACCATCTATTATAGATATATTAAAGCTCTGTGTTTCAATCCCAAAGCACTTCCTTTCCTGAAACAGAAAGAAATTCAAACTTATAACATTATAGAACTCTTAAAACATTCTATCAGCTTAGCACAAAAACTCTTTCAATTCTTGAACCTTGGACAAGCCATGACAATACTGCAACCCCTTCATAAAAATCCAAATTTAAAAATAAACAATAAGATGCTAGACTTAGTCCCTTTTCCCAGACTGAAAGATAAAACAATCCAAGATATTTATCCTTACCTTAACTGCTCAATACAAGAAATGAGGACCAACTTAAACACCTCCTAAGACAAATCAAAGAACTGTGTTCCAGTTACCTCCAAAATGCTACTATGACCAATAGTGACATAGAAACTTGTAGCAGGTTTTGGAAAACTATTATCACAACAAAGAAAACTATTACTAATTCATATAAAGTGATAAATGAAATCAGATACCAGAAAAGACCTCCTCTTCTCTAACTACTGGAGAAAAATTAAACCATCCATAGATGATCAGCAAATAAGCCAGGCGATCAATCTAACACTGAAGATTATACCCCTCAAAAAGTTAGCATACACTCAGCTCATGATCAATAATAATGCATATTTTGCACCTGCAATCCTACGCAAATTTAACGCATCAAAATCACCTTTCTGCCCACACTGTAAGGACTAGATAGCTGACTTAATCCATGTATTTTGGAGCTGTAAATGAACTCTCTCAAGGTGCAGTCACAAAAAATGGGTTATCAAACATCAACATTAACTTGGGAATTCACTCTATTACACATTCTCCCACCCAACATACCAAGAAAACAAGCAAATACATGTTTAACAATCTTCCTACTAATGAAACTGTATATAGCTTTTAAATGGCTAGATACGATAAATATCTCTTGGCTGGGTTTTAAACAAGTAGCTATACAATACCTTTTAGCTCATAAAATAGTAATAGATAAAAGAAACAAAAACATGAAATCCAGAGAAATTTGGGAACAAACCTTTAATATCATATTAGCATAATTCATCACACAGCAACTTAGAAATGCACTCTAATGGAACCGAAGAACACATACAAGTTCAGATATTAAACAATAACTCGGATATTATGAATGTACATACTGTCTGTATACCTGTGGAATTAACAGTGAAAGCATCTATGTACATAGTGTAAATAGATATGTTGTACGACCTATATCCTGTGGTACTGACATCAATGTACAACATATATATAGTAAAAATATCAGCTGTACATATATTAGGATCTTTTTATTTTCGCATCCTATCCCTCTCCTTAGCAATCCAAAATTGCTGCCTATTAACTTCAACATGTTTGTCATGCTTTTTTCTCTTGTTTTTGCATTGAAATGTCTACATTCCTTAAGAATAAAATGAACAAAAGAAAAAAGGCATCTGTTTACTTTAGTATCTTTATCATGTAGAACAGTATCTGAAAATGCTTTTCTACACAACTTCTAAGTTTTATAGAAATACTGTTAAGAACAGAAATGGTTTTACTTGCACTGCCTTTTCCCTTGCTATTCCTCTCCCCAAAGTGTCCTTCCAAACAATAACGTGAAGTTGGGCAAAAGCCTTTTTGTCCACTAGAAGCTTAACAAAGTCAATAAAATTCAATTCTTTCCACTTTTTCTTGTACACCCATATTTCACAAATGTGATTGATACTTTGTAATCTCACATTTTATTGGCTCATTTCTATGTTTTTAGTCTTAATGTTCATTAATATATCTTAACTCCAGACTCCAGTTCACTTCCCAATAATTCTGGTCAACACCTGTGCTTTTCACTGTCTCTCAAGCATTTCACTTTAAATCATTAGAGAATGTTTCACTACAAAGTCTATGTAAGAGCATGAGCTTTTATTATCAGAAGAATGAGAAGCAGAATCTACTTCTGCTTGATAGCTCACTTGTTTTGTTGGCAGACCTTTGTATTTCCTCCTCAGGCTGTTCTGCATCAAAAAAAAGACTGATTCACCAGGAAAAATATTTTTGAAGACAGCTGGATACAGCAACTTGAAACTCACATGCTTCTTGACATTTTCTGTTTACTGGAAGAAACTTGCTTCTCATTTCCATGTTGTGCAGTGAATAATTATTTTCCAAAAACAGTCTACTCTCTCCAACATTAGTACTTTGCCTTTCTGCCATGGGTTTGTCAGGATCAACCGTTTCTGCTGGTAGGACTGTATTTTTTCTAATACAGGTCCTGGCTGCTTTCTTCTAGCCAGATTTGGAGAATATACACTATGTATCCTTTCAATTAACAAATTCTGCTGTGGAATAGCAGTCCAGTTGCTGATTTGTGCCTTTATAGCATTAATGCAGTCTGTTCCTTCCAGTTTCTCTTGATACAACAGAAAAGCTAAGGTTTTCCCTGCAATCTCTGTGCTCTAATTCTACCATTTTTGAAACCTCCCTTCTTGAGCAGTCTCATATTTAGCCAGCCTTTTCTTCATTTAAATCTCTGATGTTTACAGTTTTATCACTTCATCTGAAAATCTGTTTAAAGCTTCTTTCATTTTTTTCCAGCCTTTTGTTATTTGAGGTGATATACTCCTTCAGTGTTTCATTTATGCTAATTAGCTTTCAGCACATTTGACTTATTTTTCCTCTAGATTACTGGAAGCCATGTCTTGCACCAAAGTTAAGCTTGAATTGCTTTTTTGCTGAACGGCTGCAGGATTCTTCCCAGTTGGTGTTTTCTCTTTACCTTTTCTGGTTGATTTTCTTTTAGCCTCTTTGAGTTTCTTTGTTGACACCTAGGCAGTGTACTTACTAGCCAGTAACTGAATTTAGTAAAAGTGAGAGAGTTCCCGGGCCTTCTCTCATTTTCTTTTTTCACACTGGGAGAGCTGAAGTTAAGTTGTTGATCAGTGTGCAGCCATCTTGGAAATTCAAGGAGTGCCACTGTTGTCAGCCCTGGCAGTGGTAACAGGGAAGGTTTCTCTGTTGTGTTAGAATGCTGTACCCATCACTGGGGAAGGTGGTGCTGCCATTAGTAACATAGCTGTCCCCATTTTTCCTGTCAGAAATAGAAAAACAAGGTATCTACTCCTCCTCAATTTTCTTTGGATAGGCTCAGGATTGTTCCTTCTTGTAAACTAGTTTCTGGTAAAAGAATATTGAATTCCTCTTTTCCTGAAGATGTTCAATATTCTGAATCTGAACAGGAAGTTACAGGGATGGGTAGAGTTTTTTCCTCAGATTTCTGATTCAGACTCAGATGAGAGCCCAGTTTCTGATTCTCCCTTTGAGGGTTTCTCTTTCTTTGAGACTTTTGCTAGAATATGTCAGTGGTTTCCATGTGAGAGCATTGATGTTTCTCAGTCCCAAAGAAAATGCTATGAGTTGTTATGGAAGGATTTTCCAGAACCTACATCCATTCCTCTAGTTCTGTATGCTTTAGAGGTTGTGTGCGTTTTTGAATTTTCCTGATAGTCAATCAGCTGTTCCTAAAAAGGCAGATAGTATGTATAAAATTCCTCAGTCTTTCAATTTTTATACTGTATTTCCAAACCTGACCATGCAGCTATAGCTGTAGCTGGTCCCACAGTCCTTCTACACATTTAATTACAATCCTACTCTGTATGGTAAGGATGGGAAATTGTTGATAAGTATGGGAAAAGATGTATGGTTCTACAACTTTGATTATCAAAATTTGAATTGTCAAGCTCATGTGTTAAAGTTTGTCCTTCAAATTTTGAAGGTATGAGGAATGTTTTAGCTGCAGTTTCTTCTTGTGAATAAAAATTTGCTTTAAATAACTTAGTTTTTTTTCTATTTCACAGATCACTACTCTGTGTTTGCAGTGTGTTTATGAAAATGTTGATAGTTTTTGTAGGTCTATGGCCACTGGTACTGTTTTTGAGGAGTTTTGCATGTCTGCATTCCCAGATGGTATTAAAAATTATTTTAAATTCTCCCTTGGATAGAGATTTACTGTTTGGCCCCTCTGCTGCAGAGATGATCAAAAGTGTAATGAAAGAGGCTGATCCAGAGAATCTCGAAGATTTTTCAGCTCTCCTTTTCCACATTTTCCATGGGATTGTCTATCTTGCCACCCGGTTTTGACAAAAATAGAGTAAACAGTCTCAAAAAATACAGGTCAAACAAATGTTTAAGAAGAAATGGCAAGAGAGTTCCAAAAAGAAATCATGAATCTCCCAAAACCATGGATAGTCTTGATTTGAATGACTATTCAAGACTTTGTGAAACCCTCCAACCCTGATCTATTTTTTTCTTCTAGAAAGTTTGAATCTCCATTTTTCTTTCACAAGAGATGGTTTCAGACAAATGGGTTCTGCAAAGTCTTCAATCAACGTTTAAGATTACAGTGGGAGGAAATTCCTCCTTTTCAGAGGATCATTCCTCATCCTACAGATCAGACTCTTATTTTCACCAGTTCTGCATCACATGCTGTCACAAGGAGTGATGGAACCAGATACTCCTTCCCAGATGGGGAAGCATTTTTATTCAAGGATATTTCTAGTGCCAAAGAAAGAAAATTCTTGGCGATGCATTCTAGATCTTTCTTTCCTGAACCTGTTTTTGATAGTGCCCAAATTCAAAATGCTGTTACTTTACAACCTGTTACATTTTCTTCTCATTCACGTTTCCTGGTAACTAGACTTAAAAGATGCTCATCACATCCCTATTTATCCATCTTAATGTTTTGTATGTCTGGATCACATTATCAGTTCTTTGCCTTACCCTTTGGTCTATCCACTGCATCAAGAAAACCTAGCTCTAGTTATAGCTCATTGCATGCTACAGGGTATCCCGCATTTTTTCATATTTAGATGATTTGCTTAACTTTGCAGAATTTTTTTCAAAGTATCAGGAATCTGTCTCTTGGGTGAGAGATCACTTACACAAGCTGGGATTCCAAGAGAACGTTCAGAAGTTTTTCTTGACTTCTTGACACAAGACTGTATTTCTAAGATGTCAGCTAGACACCACAGTTTAGAGAGTTTTTTGCCACAGTAAAATAGATGTATATGTAGATCTATTTCTAGGATTTTCCACTCAAACTTTGGTCACTGTGAGGAAAATACTTAAGGATTTTGGGTCACATGGCTTTGGTGAGTCTCATGACCGTGGCAATACTCCACATGAGAAAGATACAGTGGTATCTGAAGTCTCTTTTGTCCCAGCACCATGTGTTTTCATATCCCAGTGTTTGGGTTTATTGGAACGGAAATTACTTTGTGGAGACAACAGATATCCCTAAATCCATGTCTCCCCTTCTCCATCCCTGTTCCAAAGCAGTCAGTCACCACAGACACCTTGGACTTTGCTTGAGGAGCACTTTCCAGAAAGCAGTGGGGAACCAGGTTGTACCCCCTTTGCAGACTAGCCATGTTAGCTTAGGATATAGCTTTACAGCACAGTCTTATTCTTCACCATCCTACAGTCCTTTTCCAGGACTCTGTGCAAGAAAGCCTGGAAGACAGATGCTTTTTATTTTCCTTAGAAAGGAATGCTCATAAATGCTTTACAACTTTCCACTAATATCCAGGGTACATCTGAAGATTCAGAAGGAATCCCCCAAGATCATTATGGTGATTCCCTTCTGGCTCAGGCAAGTGTGGTTCTCCCTTCTTTTTGAAATGGCCAGGGGCAATTACCACAAGTTTCCTTACAGTCTACTCTCACAAGATCAGTGGTGCCTGATGCACCCTGACTTCAGTCAACCTCAGTTGACTGCCTTAATGATAGGGTCTTAATTTCTTTTAGTTACCTTACTGAGGACATGAAAGTACTAACTGAAGCAATAAAGCCTGCTGCTAGAAAAGGTTTTCTAGTTGGTGCCAACAACATAATCATCACTCATTCAGGGCTAGTTTTTCTCTGGTTTTACAATATTTGTGTGAATTACTATCCTCTGTCAATATTCATTTGTCAGCCATTTCTGCATGACTACCCATGTATCTCTCTGTTTCCATGCAGTCTCATGCCAAAATGTTCTTGAAAGGGATTTTGCATCAGAGGCCTCCCAAATATTGTTATCCCCTCCTTAGCATCTTAATTTTATATTAGAGAAGCTAACACTTGCGTCATTTGAACCAACTAATCTGGCTGACATGGATCTTTACATGGAAAACAGTTTTACTGATTACCCTGACCTCTGCAAGAAGGATATCTGAGTTACAAGCTCTTAATGGTGAGTCAACCCTCTCTTATTTTCCATAGGGACAGGGTTTCTTTAAGAACTTAATCCTTCTTTTATGCCTAAAGTGGTATGCAAGCTTTCTTTAAGCCAAATTATCCATCTCCCAATATTTCTTTCCTGAATTTAAAAATGATGGAAAAAGGATACTCTAACTAGAATGTCTACATACAACTCTGGTATCATCTTGGCAGAATTAAATCTTTCAGGTCTTCAAATCACTAGTTATTGTCTTGTGAAGGTAAAAAGAAGGGATAATCTGTATCAAAACAGACCATTACCTTATGGCTGTCTAAGGCATTATACTCAGCATTACAAAACTATTCCATGCAAGATCAGGGCCTACTCTACCAGGGCCTTGGCTTCATCTGTGTTTTTGTGGAAAGGGTTGGACTCTAGAAGCTGCTGCTTTGTCATCTGTATATTTACAAAGCACTATAAGCTTGATTCCTCATCTAGGTCCATATCAAGCTTTGCTGGGACCATTCTTCATGGGATCTTGGACACTTTCCTTCCACCTCCCAAATGTAGTTAGCTATGTTGATGAACATAGTACAACTGTGAAAGTAAAACTGCTGTTGTAGCTGCTCCCTCCATCCATTCCTCTTGTTTTTTGGTATGTTTTTTTTTTGTCAGTGTGTGGACATTTTTGTTCTGTTATTCTTTCAGGTCTCAGCTTCCCTCTGTTTGCTTGCTGGAAAGCTCTAATGGGATTCAAGCTACCTGACAGTTTTTGTACGTGGAAGGTGCTCTGAAGCTCTGGAAGTTGGCCAGCTGTTATATCTTTGGCAGGATATAATCCCTATTGCTAAGAGTACTGCAGCAGTGATTATTCAAACATCTACTGTTATGGTACTTTCACTTACAAAGCTGTAGTTCACATTTAAGATTATCAAAAAAAAAAAAGAAGTCTGCAAACTGATCATTCATATGTTTCCTTAGACTGCACTGCTGTGTGGGTATTTAACCAGTCATATCTACTGGAAAAAACAGTACACTAGATGATGCTGGTACTATTATTTTTTAACTTACTCAACACCCTAGGAGTTACCTGTTGAATGAAACTTAAAATCTGCCTTTTGATACTATATGTATAGACTGCATGGTTTTCAAGATGTGAAAAGCTGTTTGTGAAGCTGTAGACAGAATGGCTGTTTTGGGGAGACACCAAATATGTTTTCCACAACCAAACTCTTGCCAAAGGGTACATTTCTCCACTATTGGAAATTTGGTTATAGCCTAAAGATCTGAATGAGACTTGAAGCTTATAATTTAGTCATTTTATAGGTAAAAGTAACAAACATGATACCAGTTCTACTCAAACTGTTAAAAGTAAATAGTGGGTTCATTGGTCAGCAGGAGCATTAACATTAGACGTTTTATTTATGCCTAGTGGTCTGGAGCAGGCAGTACTGGTGGCTGAATTCAGTGCAATAGTACTATAGGTAGGTTATTCATGTTTGGGCAGTAGTACATTATTATGACATCTAATCTTGCTTCTGAGGAAGAAGTTTAGCAATTTTGTAACTGAGACCTTCTGTAGCCAAGTTTATATTACTGAAGTACTCTCTCTACTGATTGTTCTGTTTTTTTTTTTCAAATGGATCGCATTGGATCCATGTTTAGATTTTGAATATCTGTGGTGGATTATATGGTTTATTAGCTTATTTTATGTTCTTATTTAGTTACATGGAGAATATACGGCAGTTCAGATGTCATAACTGATTTTTTGTTATTGATAGATGAAGAGAGATCAAGTACCACAAACCTGTGGAGTCACATTGAAGCTTGTCATCTAACCTGACTGAGGACTTAGCTGAGTTCAGTATTATAAGATTATCTGTGGTATTGAGAATGAAGGTCCTAGGTAAGGTTGTAAAAGAGAGAAGATTCAGTCCTAAGCCTGAGCCTTGGGATAACAGCCTTGTGATTGGATCCAAACAAAAAGAGCTGCATCCTTGGTAAGCTCTACTGGCAGGTTGCTCTGAAACCTAGTGTTAAAAACAACAGTGCCATAGCAGAGATTCACAAGAACAAAGAAATGGTGGTTGATATACTTACCAAAGACGCAAGCCACATCACAGTGGCACCTGTAAGAAGATTGTATTGTTGACTGTGTGTGTGTGTGTATATGTATATGTCTGTAGCTATAGCTATAGCTGTATGTCTCTCTCTCTCTCTCTCTCTATATATATATATATATATATATATATATATATATATATATATATAAAACAAGTGTACAGACATATACCCACACACACACACACACACACACACATACATGCATGTGTATACTGTTAGTGATGTTGCATATGTCAGGCAGTGTACTGAATTTATTCCAGTGCAAAATCTGTTGTGTGCATTAATGTTACATCACAGTTCATATCTATTCATAATTATAATGCAATACAGAGATTGATGTAATGTTTCACTTTTACCCTACTGTTGCTGAAAAGAAGTGTTAATATGGTACTTTTGTTTAGTACCATTTACTATTAATAGGATAGTTATACTTGCTTGGTGTATACTTTTTAGCTTAATCAGAATATTAGAAAGTATGTAGAATGATAATGGTCCTCCGAGACAGCATTCTGCAGTGCATTTTGGTGCTGTTCCTCTCTCAATGAAACAGTATTTTAAGTCTTTTTAGATTGTCACCTTGCAGCTAACTAATTGTATTCACCTAGTTTTTAACTTCTTATCAGCTTTGTATAATACCAGACATATAAGGCACTTGGCGACATGTATGAAAAAATTAAATTCTTAAATCTAAGAGATACACTTATATGGACAGGGTCGTATGTAAGCATAGTAATGGAAGTGACACGTATATAAATATATAATGTGTGCAGGTATGTCAGTGTAACAAATAGCCATTAAGCTGGAATGCATTCATTGTTTACATTCTGATGATCACTGAAATTAGTGCTATCATTTTCATGTGGTAATGTACTCAACCTTGAGACACTGACAACATTCCAGCTGTTCACGTGAGGGTAATTTCTTCTGCCTGTGGACTGAGCTTACTGTTTGGGATTTTCCTACATTAGGCTTTGGTATTTTAATTTAATTCTGCAGAACCAGAGCAATAGTATAATTGCAGAGTCACAAACAGCAGCATGGTACAAAACAAAATGGCCAAAGGTAAGTCTTGTTTTTGCCTCATACTGGCATGACTTAGAAGGGAATTATGTTTTTTTAAACTGTGTAACTGACATCTGCAATATAATTAAAGTGATCATTAGCAAGATTGCCTTGATGGAAAGTTCTCATAATTTCAGATCACTTCATGGTACATTTGCCATGAATTACTTCTGAGAAGTAGAAGTGAATGGCCTCTTTCCAGAGCATCTAGAAGGGACTACCTTTTAATGAGCAGTAGAAAGCAAACTGGGTCTAGAATGTGCAACATAAAATGAATTGGGTACAACTTAACAGAAAAATAGAAATAAATGAAAACCTCCATTAAAGAGCAATCAAATTTAATATTTTTTTTAAAAAATTATGCTACTGCATTATTTGTTGGAAATTGTTTGATTTGAAGTCTGGATAAATGCTCTAATTTATATTAATTAAAGTTGTTTGCTCTTTAACAGGTGTCCAGGGTATGTCTTCTGCAGGGTACATGTTGCTAATATCAGTGCTGGATACGGACATTAGTATGATCTGCAGTTATATATAGGTGCCATGAAACACAAGTTGAGCACTAAACATGCTGTGTGGCAAGGAAGGTGACAAAAATAAGTAAAAAATTCAAAAAGGGACAGAACTGTAAATGCAAAAGCTAATAAACAATTCTTAAGTTCGTAAGTTCAAGGGACAGAGTTCAGTTCAGAGACCAGCAAGGAATGCTAAAAGCCCTTTTAAGGGAATCCAGACTGTGACAGACTGGGATGGTGTGCACCTATTCTTTGAGGGCTTTCACATAGTAGAAATCTTCTCCATCCCCATACTGTTTTCTAGGCAAAGTGAAATTACTAGACATTCCAACCTGACAAATTAAAATCTGCACAATGTCTGGATGACTCTGATCTAAAAAAAAAAAAAAAAAAGAACCTCTGAGGCAAAATGTTTGATTTGGAGATTTTCTTTAATCTGGAGAGTATATAAATCTAGATAGCTACTGAAACCTGATTCCAGTCAATGGGAAGCACTCCTTTTCCCATTTCATTGCCCATGACTCATTCAGGGCCACTAGTTGCAGTCAGGGCATATCCAGATTTAGTAGAGATCTTACACATAGGCATCTTGTCCAAGATGACCTCAGCCTTGATTTATTATAGGTCCAAATCACTCGTAACAAAACACATCTCTATGTCATTGCTTATTGTAGGTTCCCCTCTACATCCAAAGACAGAATATATTGAATTCCTAAACACCTTTTGATTAGGAGACTTTTATTACCCAGATATCAGCTGAACCACCTGTATATCCTGCAGTTGTTACACACAGGCCTTCCCTGACATTCTTAAATATATATCCCTGGACTAAATAGTCCTCCTACTGTAGGCCCAAACCGCATAGAATTTATTTGAACTAGATCTCCTGTCTTTTGTTCAGACCCGCTTGTATTCCCCTCCCAATTTAAATTGCATCATTTGCCCCTACTTTATGTCTTAAGACCAGCCTTTATATACTTTTTCTTCATCCAGGGACTTCAGCAAAATCATCCTGTTAGTTTTTATTGACCTTTCTGAAAAGCACAAATAGTCCAATTTCTCTAAATCCCTCAACATAGTCACTCCAGGCTTAACCAAGGACTTTTGTGACTTGTTCAATCACTATATACAGAAAACTGTCCCATTCTGCCATTCTCAGTTCTGTGAATAAATCAAATGTCCAATCTGGCGGGCTATTTGAACTGACGAATTATATAATGTGAAATGTATGTTCTCAGCTCTGTATAAATCTTACCTCCCAGTTCATAAAACAAAACTTCAGCAAATTAGTAAGGAACACAAGAAAAGTGAGAAGCACCAAGGCTGCTTGCAAACACAGGATAGCATCTGTCAGTAAAGGCAACCATTAAGTCTTTTTGTGCATGTAAAATCTGCAAAAATGTCTCAACATGCTCTGAACTCATTGTAACTGATGCTGCCCATATTGACCCATAACGTATACGTAACATCTTGGGGTAGTACATTCAAATTTAATTTCTCTCCATCTAGTGCACCCTTGATTCCTGAGTCTTACCAGCTCAGGCAAACGTTCCACTTCCCCCATCACCAGTATTCACTAAGTCTCAACCCTTGTTGCCAAAAGCAAAAAATCTCCATAGGGCCAGGCAATGGGTCCCTGTCACATTATCGAAGTTTCAAATCTTTGAAAGTCATGTGGTCAGGACCATATGATTGAAGTTTTGAATGGAAATTGAGGTACAGTGCAGAACGGGAAATTTACCCTTTTCTACAATTTAGTGTGATCTTGGAGTTGGTATCTTTAATTAGCAGTTGGTGTGAGGGTGCAGGGGGCTTGCCCCAGTGCAAAAACGTTAAAAATAGAATTTTTGTTTATTTATTTTATTTTTTTATTTAATTATTTTTTTTTTAATTGTTCGAAGTTCCAAAACTTTGATCATATGGCCTTGGCCATATGAATTTAAAAGTTTTGGAACTTCGATAATCTGACATAGATTCTAGACAACATACTAGTAAGTGTAAATCATCACCAGACAACCATCTCTTAAATATCTTTAATCAAGATCACTTCACAGGGAAGACTGTTGAAATTCCATAGTCCCCCCCCCCCCCCAATATAATTGTGGTTCCCTTCACTGGTCCCATATAACTATAGCCCATCAGTCTCAATGGCCTTATCTGTAAAGCCATAGAATTAAATATTGTAGCACAAGTGTGTAAGGACATATAATCATACAAGACAGGCATACTGTATACCCTTTGCAGTCTGGCTTTGTCAAGCACATAGAATGTGGCTTCTTGACCTCAATTCCTTTTTCAGAAAAGTAGTTCTTTGCAAATGACTTTCATTCTATATTGCTTATCTGGACATATTAGTCAAAGCATTTGACACTATACCCCACTCTAACATCATAAATAAGCTAACAAACTAAACATTAATCAGTTTATCATTTTTTGGATAGCTGACTGGTGATCTAACAGAACACAGTTGATCAGACTAAATAGTACCCTGTCCAAAATGTGAAACAACTTCATATCTACACTTGTGTTTTTTTCCTAGGTCCCTTTCTCTTTAAAAACTTCAGTTGATTTCTGTATTTTCTCTTTTATGTTCAATTCATGTGAATTACATGACTTACTTTGCACTTGAAACTTAAAAATATTTTGGCAACTTGTATAAGTTTTCGTTGTATTGGAGAGTAAATCTTTTAAGCTTTCTAAATCAGTAGGGTGTGTCAAATTTCAGAAAGTGCTTGCAAGTACCTATGTTAACATCTGGCCTCAGATAAAATAGAAATTGAATACAGATGCTGCTTGTATACCATAGAGCTGCTTGTTAATGGATTTTGAAGGGCTAGTCATACCCTCCAAATCAAAATGACTCAGTAATGAAGGTGTTGTAGTAATGCCATGATAAAGCAAATAAATGGCAGCAGTAAAAAAAATGCCTACTAACTTGATAGTGCACTTCCAATTTACAAATATAGTAGAGAAAGTAACAGTTTCAAAGCTGAGAGAAGAAATGATGTAGGTACTTAGCATCGCTAGTCATGTGAGAGCCTCATGTCACTGCTCATTATGTGAATGTCTGTGCAAGGCTAGCACTGTGATTTGCAAAGAAACTGAACAGCTGTGGAACAATTGCCAAACAAGTGCAGTCTTACTGTTGAATCAATCCAGATGTTATATACTGCTACAGTGACCCTCCCCGAAGTAAGAAATGTCAGTCCCTGTCCCTTTTCGCTGAATCATCAGTAATATCTACCACATTATATTCTCTTAACCAAGTACAATTCCTTTGACCCATCTTTTCCCCACATTTCTTCATTACTGAAAAAAAATCTTTTTGAAAATCCTAAATTTAAAATCTGTCTGAAATTCCTTCTGTATCTAAATCATGATAATCATTCCAAAACAGGTTAATGCTAAGCACATTTTCTAACATTCTTTATTCTAAATCTCCACAAAATATAGTTTCAGACTTCTTAGCAGGTATTTCAGAAACATGTTTTCTGACCATCTCTGTTGTTTGCATTCTGTTCCCATTGTAGACCTTAAGACTCATACAGGTGTCTTCTGCTCACTTGTATTAATCTGCCTGCCTACCTACATTTGTGTTATAAATATCAGTCAAAATTAATAGCATTCTGTTTTCTCCCACTAATGCACATTTTTAGAAGAATTTTAGGAAAAACAGCTGTATATTTTTCATGAAACTATAGAGTTCTTCACTAAATTTCTTATTTATTTTTTTAATTTCTTCTAATATCTCCTCCAGCTTTAGATTATTTAGCTCTCTTAAAGCAAACAGTCATAAAGCCTCTGAAAGTTGAAGTCAGGTAGACAGTATTTCACTTTATAAATGTTTAAATGTCTTTTTTTTTTTTCCAAAAATTTCTTCATTGCAGTTTTTAAGGTTACAACATATAGGACATTAGACAATAAAATACACATACAACAAACCATAACAACCTATATACAATATATACAAAGACGTCACTTCAAGAATCCAATTTTTGTACTAACCACTTATTCTGCAGTGATAAGAAGAGTAAAACAGTAACCATTAGCTATTAAGGGGGGTATTACAAATAAGAGGGCAAGATAAACTAAAACCTTTACATAGGGTACATCTATTTGTGATCAGCTTATCAACATAAAGATTTATAAAGTGACCATGATAATAAAGTTCTGAATATATCCTTATTGACTTTCTTACATATATTGAATGTTTCACTTCTAAAATTAATATTTTTACCTCTTCAGGATGAAATATAATAGGTATTCCCAATACTTTTGGTAGTATTTACGTTTCTTAGTAACATATAGTAGCTTGTGGGAGGAGATATATTTGATTGCTAAATTGCTAAAACCTTCCAGTGAGAGTGGGGTTGCAAGGGTCCAGTTCTTTGTAATACAGAATTTGACAAGAGCACATATGGTGATGAGGACATGCTTTAAGACTCTTGGAAGATTATTTATATTAATGTGTATAGCCGTTTCCCAGGATAAAGTACGTTTTTGGTAGCCCATTTTCTCTAGTCTTGCCCTTAATGAACAACATAGGTTATGAACTTGAATATCTGTTTTGTTGCATTTTATAGAGTACTACTTTCCTTAGTTTCCTATTAATTATGTCAACATGCTGCTTTTTGAGAGCAGATAAAATTAAATGTTTCTTGTTACCTTTCAATCTTCAGTGTAAACATGTTATAAAATACTTCTTTCTCCCCTTCTCTCCTCTCTCTTTCTCTGTGTTGCTGTAGTAGTCTGACATATCTGAATGGTGACATTTTACTGTTGAGTTCCCAGAGTGCTTTTCCCATAGACATGACCTTTGCTGCTCCAGTAGAGAGTAAAAATACGAACTGTTAAAATATTTCTAAAATGTTAAAATTTCTTTTGTATTAAACAAACAGCATTGACAACTCTGCCTGTATTTCAGGTCCGTAGTCTGTATCTGCTTTGAAATATATTTGCATGACAATGTTGTTTATTTGTTTCTATGCCGTTTTAGAGCTGCTGCAGTGTTTAATACTGTGATTCTGTTTTGGAAACTGGTTAATCCCCGAGTACATTTCTGTTAATATGGCGAGTGAAGGTGCGTCACACCTGAGGGTGTTTTTTGCACAAAGCCATGTAGTTTTCTTCCGGTGGTCATATAGTTCGATGTGGTCATGATTTCTTATTTGTTAGAAAATAGGTCTTCATCCTTCATTTATTTAAATGTTCTGTTGTATTGAAAATAGACTGGGATGGGTAGCCTATCACTAGACTAGTACAGGTCCTGTGACGCTTTGGTAGTAGTCAAAATAGTAGTTCTATTGATAGGACTTCTACCTTCCTAGAAGACAGCCTTCAGTAATTTTTCCATGTAATGACTTATTACATATCTGTTCTCTGCAATGCTCATTCTCCAGTCACTGGTCAAATATTTGGCTTGTGGCTACTTAAAATCCACAGTAAGCCATGGTGATTTTCAAGAAAATGCATATGTCCGCAAAGGTTCTGCTTATAAAACACCACATCTCAATAATGGCCTGATTATAATATTCTACCTTTTCTGCTGTAGTTTTACAAACATTTACTTTAACCAGTAAAAACATGTAGGCTGATGGCAGAGAATAAGCACTTGACTCTTCTAATCTTTAATTATTTGTTAATCAGGTGGGCTGACCTGGTGACCTGGAAGCAGTTTCAGCCAAAATCCAGGATCCAGAAAGCAGAGAGATAACTGTAATACATAATACCCATAGAACAAATTATATTATCAAGGAGTAAGATGCATGAAGAAAATGTACATTAAATAAACCTTAAATGGCAGTAAGCTACAAACAGCACAAAATATAGTACATGTAACAAATAAGGGGACGTGTGTATAAAAGTGAATTGCATTTACCCATATTCAGTTTTATGTTTTACAAAGTATAACAGGAAGTTGTGTCCATCAAGAAGTCATTGCATGAAAGGTATTGCATGTAAATTTAATTTATCTTAGTGTACTTGAAAAGTCTGAATGGACAGGTATGCCTTTTCAGTGGAGGCCCGGGGGGAGAATAGCTCCAGTCACGTCTTTAAATATCATACTTAGATTTCAGAGCTAAATAAGATTTACAAAGTTGTTACAATCATCTAAGTAACTTGCATTCAATTTCAAGGTTAATAAGGTTATTAAAATGTTATGTTATATGTAGAAAAACAAAAGTAGTTGTTTCAGCCATATGGAATTATATTATTATAAGTGTGATACTGTTATGAGTTTGAGTTAGGTTTGCTGGAAATATGAGTGGTAGAGTAGTGCTTCGTGAAGTGCTTTGGATGTGTTAATAATGAGCAAGAAAAGCAAGTAGTGTTAGTAGGATAGTAATACAATGTTAGAGACAGTATATGTTAGACTAGGTAGAGAATATATTAAAGGGGTGGGTGGAGGAAATGGATGAGAGTTAAAGTTGTTGGAGCAAGGCATAGGCATGTCCATGCCTGATAAGATATTGATTGAGCACTAATTTAAATTTGTGATAATTTTTGAATGATTTTAGTTCTGTTCTGAATCTATTTCAGTTCTTGGAGACATGATGCGAAACTAGAGAATCACCTGCAGAGTTGTATGATCTATTTATAGGTAGTAAAAGTTGGTTTCCTGAGTGGATGTTCCTGTTTGGACAGTGTAGTTGTAGTGTACCTTTTAGTGCTGGGCATTTATATGATGAATTAATAAGTCTGTACACAGTTAGTAGATGAATATATAACAGATAACTGGATAGTTCAAGATAATGTTAATAATTTTAGAGTATGAAAATTGTGTGTTCTATAAGGATGATTTATGCAAATTTCGCTATTTTGTTGTAGCAGGAAGGTAGTTTGGCTAAGTATGTGATGTTTATGTTTAGAATTGGAGAAGAATATAACAGTGATGGGAGTAGGTAGGTTGTTATGAGTGTTTTTCCAGTGGAATCTATGAGGTTTTGATTGACTCTGTAAAGGGAGTCTAATTTTTGATGTTTTTTTTTTCCCTTACTTGTAGGATATGCTGCTAAAATTTAAGGGTTGTCAAATATAAAACTTAGTAATTTTTCTTGAGTTACTGTTTTAGTTGCATTGTTCAAGTTATGATAAATGATTTTGTTTGAGATATTGTTTGGAGGTAAATAGCATACATTTAGTTTTATTGGAGTTTAGAAGTATGTTGTATTTTATTAAGCCAGGATTCTATTGCAGTGAAAGAGTCTTTAAAGTCGCCATGATCAATGTAGAATTTGCACCTGTTTTTGAAAGTAAAATCTTTAGCGTCTTTTTTGAAGTTTGTTTCCACCATTCCCTGCATCATGGCAACTGCCCTGCCAGCCTTACAATTATTCAACTAAGGCCCTCTTCTTACTGGTGTATAGAACCAGTTACCAACCAGCTGTGATACCAGAACAACTAACAACCATTCCCTGCATCGCAGCGACTGCCCTGCCAGCCTTACAGTTATTCAATTAAGCCCTTCTTCTTACTCATGTATAGAACTACCTACCAACCAGCTGTGATACCAGAACAACTAACAACCATTCCCTGCATTGCTGTGACTGCCCTGCCAGCCTTACAATTAATGTGTACCCCGAGTGATGTGTTGTTATGTTTAAACTAAATTTGTTTAACTCACTCTTCAGTAGCTCAGTTTAACTTACCTTGCCGGTCTGCTGAGGTGTGCACATCAGACGCGGGTGCCCTAATACCATACTACCTGCCTTAATTTTACCCTTGCCCCCTAACTCTATTGTTTATTTCTAGGCTGTCCTAACGACATAGTCTCATCGCCGCTCAGACCACACTTAGCCTGTATTAGTATTCTGACCCCAGAGCACACCTAAAAAGCACTCTACTTGCTGTTTTTACAACTGCACACCACACTTCCAATAATCATGTCATTCTTGGCACTAACTGTATAATCTAGTGCATCATACAACTATAAGAGGGGTTTTACCTGCTTATACTGATTGTTTTTCTTGAGATTTCTGGTTCCTGGCTCTACCATAATTAGTCTCTCTTCTAGGGTTTTTCACCCCTCCCCACTTAGTTTACATTTTGAAATGCTGCCTGGGAAAGGCACCATTTTTGATTTAGTCCAACCCAGGTCCCAAGATATTCAGATTTCCCTGCTCTGTGTGCACCCCAGGCAAGTGTTGTAACCATGTTGCACAGTGTTATCTATACTGAATGCTCATAGTGATCTGTAGTTTCTGTAACTTGTTAATTAGAACTCATAGATGTTATGTGATCCTATCTCGCCTACATTCTGAATGATGGGTTCGGAGCCGATCCCTCGGCTCCGACTCGGCACGCTTATGCCAAAGAGCGAAGTCTCTTATTGGCTGAGCTTACTATATCCCAGGATGCACCACTACCAGTCCCCCAGATCTCGTTTGCCGCTTCCCTGCGAAGACGTGGTCTCGAGCTGGCTGGGCTGAGTAGTTTTTATTAACTAACTTTTCTGTCAGTTTTTTGCTGTTTTTGCTCACAAAAGCTGTTTTAACGGCTATCGCTAACTTTGTGTACGATTTGGATTGAAAAATTGTAAAATTGTTGTGTGTGATTGGGTTGAGTTTGTTTTCGGCCCCCCTCCATCCAGGGCCTTCCCGGACTGTCAACCTTTAATTACTTACAGGATCTCTACTAATTTTATAGTTGGTTTAGAGTTCCCTGTTCTTTTTTTACAGGAAGTGTTTGCATTAAGCTATTACTGTAAGCTATCATCAATAAGAATTTAGTGGTTTACTTTCCTGTCAGTGACTAAAATTGTGTAACATCATGTCTCAAACCCCTAGGCCTTCGGGCTTTAAAAAATGTTCGAAATGCGGGTTTAAAATGTCTATCACAGACGATCATTCGCTCTGTGTATATTGTCTCGGGGCAAAGCACTTGCAGGAGTCATGCAGTGTATGTCACGCTTTTTCCTCAAGGGTCCTCCAGGAGAGGAAAAATAAATTGATTCTTAAGGGGTTAGTTAAACCTTCCTTTGAAGAAGCCTTGGCATCCTCTCCTGCTCCGGCCAAAAAGAAAAGAGCTTCGGTTCCGACCAGTCCGTCGGATCCGACTGCCAAGAAACTTAGGCAGGCCTCTCCTTCGGCTCCAAAGACCTCGGAGCCGAGGTTGGAACGGTCTGCCTCGATGCCACCAGTATCGACTCCTCTGGCTTCGGAGCCGATGGCTGGGGCATCGAGAGGCGGGTCACCTTCGTCGGCTCCACTGCTCTCGGAGCCGACAAGGGTCGCCAGCTCAGACACTTCCTCCTCGGCGCGAAGTCTACCTCGGCACCGATGGAATCTGCTGTGAGTATTCCTCGGCGCCGATACTCATCGAGTCGCCGAGCCGGTCCCCTAGCCCTTTGGGGCCGATGGAGAGGCCTTCTCGAACCCGTTCTGTTTCCTCTCGGTCTTGAGGATGTCGGATTCTGATATAGACAGGGTGCTCCAAAGACTGTTCCAGTCCCCAGTCTTCCAAAATTTGTTTCGGTTCCGACCCAGCTGGTTTGAGCCGATGACCTTGGCCCACCCGTTGCCATTCCTCCTCCGACCGCTTCGGCTCCGTCGAGCAGGTGCTGTTGGAGCCGGTGGAGATCTCAGGGTCGGCTCCGACCCTTACTCCAACCCGGCCTCGGGTCCGAGTTTAGTACGCAGACTTCTTCGGCTGGACCCGGGGTGATGTTTGGGACCTATGCTGGTTCCGAGCCTCCCCTCGGTGCTTGCTGCGGGACTTCCGTCGGCTATCACGGCTCGAGTCCGGACACTCCCAGGATTCTGGGGTCCGGCTTTCAGGGCCATGAGGAGTGCCTTGGCCAAGTCCTCTTCGGCCATCTCTCCGGTTTTACCAGCACCTTCCCTGGGCGTGGAGACTGGGTCTTTGGCAGTTCCCCTGTCTGTAGCCAGCGGAGCCCCGAGGCCTGAGGTTACCCCCAGTGGGGGTTCCCCTCCTCCTGAGGGTTCTTCGGAGTTGTCTTCAGAGGAACCCCCAAGGAAGAGATCGTGCAAGAGGAAGCACGTGGACTCCCCCGAGTCTATTACATCGAACACTGATATGGATGATGCGGAGGGGTCCCCGAAGTCGTCCTCGGATGATGTCTCATTTGCAGACATCTTAGAGATCCTCAAACAACGAGGCGGCTGGATATCCAAACCCCCCTCTGCTGACGAATCAGTGCTCCTCAAGGCCTTTGGGGCTCAGCCCTCCGCCTCCTGGGTGTCTCCGCCCTTCGACGAGCTTCTGGATTTAGTTTGTCGAAGGGCGTGGGAACATCCAGATACCGTGGAACCAGTCCCTTCTCGTCCAAATAAATTTTTATCTGCTCCCCCCGAGAAGGAGTTCCTTACTAAAGGCGTGGCTGTAGATGCCATGGTGGTGGCATCTGCTACACAACAGGACGTGGCAGAGGCTTCAACGTCCATCCATCCTCCTAATAAGGAGTCTAGGAGTATGGAAAGCGCACCCTGACTTCAGCGGCCTTTACCTTAAGGTCTCTGAATTATTTGGCACATTTTACCAGGCTTCAGAGGGATCTGGTCAAGGAGTTGTCAGATTCCCTCTCGGGTAACCTACCTGAGCAGCTAGCCCAGTCCGTTAGCTCTCAGTTGGCTATCCTTACGTCAATTTCTAACTCGTCCATGAGGCTCATTTCCTATGCGGCCGAAGGGGCGGGTAGAGCGGCAGGCACAGGCGTGGCTCTCGTGAACAAGCCTGGCTCCGCTTGTGTCAGTTCGGAGGCCTTCAAGTCTTCCTTCGCCGACGCTCCCTTTGATGGGTCCTCATTGTTTGGACCCAAGGTGAAAGACACCCTTACCCGCTGTGAGCAAGAGGGAAAAACATTATCTGCCGTAGGTGCCCGTTATTCCACTCCCTTTCGGCCTTACCCCAAGGCTAAAGGAGGGGGGAAAATGTGGTTCCGAAAATCTCGCAAGTTTTTCTCCCAACAGCAGGAAGATTCCCCGTCCAGAGGCAGAGGGCGGGAAATTTTTCAGGGAGACGCCGTCCCAGAGGCGGCAGAGGGCCCCGCAATTCTGGAGACCGCGAGTCCTTTCGTGGCTCTTCAGCCTCCCACACGTCATGAGGGATTGCCCGGCTGTGCTGCTCGAGCCAGTCGGGTGTCGTTATTCCAAGCACCTAAATGCCTGGGAGTCAATCACTCAGGACAGATGGGTGCTTCGGATCATTGCCGGAGGTTACACCATCCCATTCAAATACTCACCCCCACCGTCCAAGAGAATCCCGGACCCACCACCCAGTCAAAGGGAAATAGCAGCCGCAGAAGCTTTAAAGCTGCTAGAAAAAGGAGTCATCCAACCGGTCCCCACAGACCAGATCGGATCAGGAAATTACTCCAGGTTCTTTTAGTGCCAAAAGACAGGGGACCTGAGACCAATATTGGATCTCAGCAGACTGAACCAATCCGTCACGAAATCCAAATTCCGAATGGTCACGTTACAATCCATTCTCCCGTTGTTGGAGAAGGATGTTTGGATGTGCTCCATAGACCTCAAGGACGCCTATTATCACATACCGATACATCAGGCGTCCAGAAGGTATCTGCGCTTCAGCCTGGGAGTCAGTCATTACCAATTTTGTGCTCTGCCCTTTGGTCTCACCACAGCCCCCAGGGTGTTCACCAAGTGTTTGGCAGTAGTGACGGCTCACCTGAGAAGTCTTGGATTCCAAGTGTTTCCCTATCTCGGCGACTGGCTGCTGACTGCCACCACCAGGCATCTACTAATGGACAACCTCAAAGCCACCATCTCCCTGGGTGTTTCCCTAGGGATTACATTCAATTGGTCAAAGTCTGTCTTGCTGCCCTCTCAACGCATAAAGTTTATAGGAGCAGAGATAGACTCAAGATTGATGCGCGTCTTTCTTCCTGCCGAAAGGATCCGAACTTTACAGGGCCAAGTTCAAGCTCTAATCTCGAGATCCAAAGCCCCAGCCAGGATGGTCCTACAGGTTTTAGGCTCAATGTCTGCCACGGTTCTTTTAGTTCCTCTAGCAAGATTACACATGAGGATTCTTCAGTGGCTCTTGTCAACTCAATGGTCCTTTCAGGATCTTCCCTCAATCATCACATCATGATTACGGAAATATGCAAAGGGACCTTCGCTGGTGGCTTCAGACATCCAACTTGGATCAGGGAAAACCCTTTGTTCTCCCCCCTCCAGTGGTTACCCTGACGACAGATGCCTCCCAGATAGGGTGGGGGGGGCATTGTCTGGGCAGGCTAGTTCAGGGCTCCTGGCTTCCGGATGAAGCTCTTCTCCACATCAACGTGTTGGAGATGAGGGCTGTACTTCTATCCCTACAGGCCTTACACAAGTTTCTTCCTCAGGGCATCATCGCCATCCACACAGACAACATGTCGGTGGTTTGGTATCTGAACAAACAAGGAGGGACCAGATCGTATCCCCTTTGCAGAGAGGCCATGAGAGTGTGGGAATGGGCTGTAGCTACCAACCGCTTCTTGGTAGCGACCCATATCCCGGGAAAGTCAAATGTATTGGCGGACAAATTAAGCAGGACAATTCTCTCTCCTCACGAATGGTCTCTGAACCGCACAGTAGCAGCCCAGGTTTTCAAGAGATGGGGGCCGTGCTGCGACCTATTTGCAACTCCACAAAACACCAAGTGCCAGAGGTTCTTCTCCTTGATTCCACATCAGGAAGTAACAGCCATGGATGCTCTAGCACAACCTTGGCCAACAGGGCTACTTTATGCCTTTCCTCCAATTCCACTCCTTCCAAAAGTTATTCAAAAAGCTTCTCAACTGGGGTCTTCAATGATTCTGATTGCCCCATACTGGCCTCGTCAGATATGGTTTCCTTACCTGAAAAAGCATGCAGTGGACGATCCGTGGACCTTAGACCTGATCCCGGATTTGCTAATCCATCAGTCGGGACATTGGCATCAGTCCTTCAATCTCTAAAATTGACAGCTTGGCTCCTCCACTTCCAACCTTAGTTAGAAGGCACACACTAGACCCGGAAGTTGTTCACATTTTATCTTCGGCCCACAAACCCACCACTAACAAATTGTACCTCAGTAAGTGGAAGAGGTTTGCTATCTGGGCTCAACTCAAGGGCTTAGACCCTATCACTGCTCCTGTCCCAGAGGTTTTGAAATTCTTAACATCCCTGTTTAATCAGGGATCTTCTGTCTCAACTATTAAAGTCCAACTAGCTGCTATCTCTAAATTCCATGAATCCACGGATCCTCCTTTGATGAGCAGCAGACTATGCAAAACGTTCATTAAAGGTGCCAGTCTGTTAAGACCACCAGTTTTCATCCTGCACCTCCGTGGGATCTTGATTTGGTGCTTCGCGCATTAACATCTCCCCCTTTTGAACCGGCTGCTACATGCGAATTAAAATATCTGTCTTGGAAAACGGCATTCTTAGTGGCTATTACCTCTGCAAGAAGAGTCTCAGAGCTTCAAGCCCTGTCTATTAAACCACCGTACTTGATTTTCCACAAGGATAGAGTATCACTTAGGCCTAATCCATCCTTTGTCCCAAAAGTCTGTTCTAGTTTCTGTCTTCAACAATCTCTAGAGCTACCAGTTTTCTTTCCAAAATTCTCTAATGAAGCAGAATACACTCTCCATAAATTGGATGTTCACAGGTAATTACGCTTCTATTTAGACAGGACTCAGCAACTTCGTAAGTCAGACCAGTTGTTTGTGTCCTTCTCAGATAATAAATTGGGCCAAACCATTACAAAAGCTACAATCTCAAAATGGATCAGAGATTGCATAACTCAGGCCTATTCTTCTTGAATAAACAACTTACATCATCTATCAAAGCTCATTCTACCAGAGCTATGGCTACTTCTATAGCCTTTCATTCCAAGCTCGCTATATCGGAAATTTGTGCTGCGGCTACTTGGTCCAACCCGCACACTTTCATTTCCCACTACAAATTGGATGTGGCATCTAGAGGACGAGCTTCATTTGGTTCCACGGTACTCAGGAGTGTTTTCCAGTGAGCCACCCAGGATTCAGGTGCTAGGACGCTGTCCCATCATTCAGAATGTAGGCGAGATAGGATCACATAACATCTTTTAGTTATGTACTCACCATAACTTCAGATGTTTGGGATCCATCTCGCCTACATTCCTGATACTCCACCCTCCTTCCCCTGCCTTGCAGATCAGAAGAGATTGAACGGTTTTGAGCTCCACTGTTTTTATCTTGTTTCATCTGACGATGTTATATAAGCAGGGTATGCATGTGTGCATGTATGCGGACAAACTAGATCTGGGGGACTGGTAGTGGTGCATCCTGGGATATAGTAAGCTCAGCCAATAAGAGACTTCGCTCTTTGGCATAAGCGTGCCGAGTCGGAGCCGAGGGATCGGCTCCGAACCCATCATTCAGAATGTAGGCGAGATGGATCCCAAACATCTGAAGTTATGGTGAGTACATAACTAAAAGTTAGTCGGACATATTTGTAGAAACTTCTCTGCTTAAATATATCTGATAAATGGGATTCTTTTTTGAAAGGCCACTATTAACTCATAATATAGTGCATGGCCTCTGACTAGCCAGACTGAGCAACTTACTTGTGTTATAAGCATATCGCCAAGGAAAGCCATACTGAGTGAACTATTTATTGTTGGTCTACTGTTTAATGGCCTTCCTCAGCCGGACAACTGCATTTTTCTTAATTGTGGTTCTTTAGTCTGCAGACGTGGTCTATCTTGTCTGGATTGTTTCTGGAGCTCCTGTTATTGCAAAGCAATGCATATGTTTATTTCTAATATTGATGTTTAGACTGGGAGTGCATGGAATTGATATGGTAGCCTTCACCTCCACTGCTATTACACACATTTCAACCTGCCTGTAATATGTTTTTCTTAAATGCTACCATCTGAGAGATTTAGTCTCCCCTCACTCAGTACTGTGTATATAAGTGTTGTAATAGCATCATGTATTGTACAAGAGTTTTTACCTGCACTTTTTCAGTACTTATTGTATTAGTTGTAATAGCATAGTTAACTGAATACTAGCATTTAATTGTATTCTTCCTTTTGCTAATTATAGGAGTTGATTTTGGCATCGTGAACTGTATACTCGTATTTTTATGAGATTTTCTATTGCTTACGGTAGCATCCAGGCATAACTTTAGTAAGTACCTCACTGACCTTCACTGTACTCTGTCCTATATCACTGTGCCACTCCACCCCTCCTGCGCTATTCCACACATTTCTCTCTTTTTCAGCAACTAAGCCCCTCTTCTTACTGGTGTGTAGAACTACCTACCAACCAGCTGTGATACCAGAACAACGAACAACCATTCCCTTCATCGCTGCGACTGCCCTGCCAGCCTTAAAATTATTGTATGTACCCCGAGCGATGTGCTCTTATGTTTAAACTAAATTTGTTTAACTCACTCTTCAGTGGCTCAGTTTAACTTACCTTGCTCATCTGCTGAGGCATGCACATCAGATATGGGTGCCCTAATACCATACTACTTGCCTTAATGTCACCCTTGCACCCTAACTCTATTGTTTACTTCTAGGCTATCCTAATGGCACATTCTAATTGGTGCACAGACCACATTTAGCCTGTATTAGTGTTCTGACCACATAGCACACCTAAAAGCACACTACTTGCTGTTTTTACAGCTGTGTACCCCACTTCTAGTAATCACATTATTCCTGGCACTAATGATATAATCTAGCGCATCATACAACTATGAGGTTTTTTACCTGCTGATACTGATGGATTGCTTTTCTTGAGATCTCTGGCTCCTGGCTTTGCCCTGCTCAGTTCGCCCTCGCTACGCTCAGGCTCCCTCTGCTCTCCTACCCTACCCGTAATTCCCACCCACCCCCTCTATCCTCATTTTTATTTGAAACTAGCCACACACACCCTACTCTTCTGCGCAATCAGAAAACACAGGCCCTTCCCATCTGACACAATTGACCCCACCCACACCCAACCATCTACTTACCTCATCAGTGACACAAACTACTTCAACATCGATCCCTATCCTCACCTCTAGGACCACACACATCACTCTCCCAGCATAAATCCACCTATCCCCTCTTCGCCACTTAACTGCATGTCATGTAGCAGAACCAACACTAAATTTCCACAATATACTATTACTTCACATAGTTTCTCTTGTCACTTTGTGCTCTCTTTCCCTCCTGTCCTCATACCACACCCACTTACTAGAATTTCCTCCCTTATAAGAATATAGCTCCCACACCTATTTACACTAACATTCACCACATAACTATCTCCCTTGTTAACTTCAATTCTTGTCCCACAGACTATGCTCCTTTTATATTAATACTTTCTCGCCACACACCCACACTCTCCCTACAATATAACAAGAACATATTAAAATTTTTGAAATCAATGAGTTATTGAGTGGGATAAAATGAAAGTGGAGTTTAAAAACGGTAGAAATAAAAAAAGCAGAAATTAACATTTTTATGGAATACTTTAGGTATGCCAAGGTTAGAGGCATATGAGGCTCAATAATTAACAGTTAAGATAAGAGGAGGAGAGATAAAAATGGGGCTGTGCAATCAATCTGCAAAAAAGTCTCCAAAAATAGATTGTATTCCTGTGGAAGTTTGGAAGCCAGGAGGGAAGAAAGTGCTAAAGATCTGAAAGATTTTAACAGTATTTTAAAAGGAGGGGAAGCACCAACATCCTGAAACAAAGCTGTGGTTGCTCTAATACAAAGACTGAAAAGACCCATCAGACATTGCTTCATATGGGCCCATTTCAGTTTTAAGACATGATTGTAAAGGGTTTATGTCTATGATAGCTAAAAGAATGGTGAAGGTGTTGCCAAAATTGATAAATATGGATCAGTGTGGTTTTGTGGAAGGGAGGCAAACATTTGACAACATTACTAGAACAGTGAAGCAAAATGCAAGAAAATACTGCTGTTGTCGGTAGATTTTGATGCATAGATAGCATTCAACAGAGTAAGAAGGGATTTTGTGAGTAGGTTAATGGAAGCATTTGTATTCCCTGATATAAGAATAAGGTTAATTAAGAGGATATATAAGGGACTGGAAACAAAAATTAAAGTAGGAAGGTTTCTCTCTGATAAGTTGAATCTGAAACCTGAAAAGGGTGTCCTCGTTCCCCTTTATTTGTGTTATATTTAGAGCCACTGGGGAAGAAAATCAGGGACTCCAAAATTCAAGGATAAAACTGGTATGGTAATCAATGAAAGTTGGCTTTATTTGCAGATGATATTATTTTGTACCTGATAAAACCAGAAAGACATCTCAGTGTTGTGGATCATTTTGAGATAGTTTCAAGTCTTTTCAGGATATAAAATAATGAAGAGAAAACAAAGATTATAGCTGTAAACTGTGTGCCCACACATGAATTGATTTAGCAATACCTGTATGTATGAGAACATGATGAAATGAAGTATTTAGGAGTATGGGTTAAAAACTGTTCTGTTATGGCAGGTATGGGTATGTGGAAAGAGACTAAAGAAAAGATAATATAAAACTGAGAAGCTGGAATCTCTTGTTTATGAATATAGATAGCAAGATACAAGCAGTGAAAATGTTTTTAGTTCCTTCAATTTTATGTATAGGTCAGACATATTTCAATCAACCAAAGTAGAAGTTGTGTACAGTAATTAGTAAATATTTGAATGATTTTGACAGGGGGAAGGGGGGTCAAGGGGCATGTGGAATATGCTGATCCTTCCAATAGAACTGTAGAGCTACATAGTTAAGGTACATATACATAACACAAGCAGAAAACTGTAATTCAAAGTGGAAGGGATGATGATGAAGCAAGGGGCTATATTAAAGAAATGAGAGAGTGAGATTGTGACTGCAGAACCCTAAGGAGAATAACAGCCATACAGAATATAGCAGGACGTTTTCTAAGAACGAAGCCAGCATGAAAATGGAGAAATGAGATCCTGTCAATAGGGATGACTGCAGTTAGGGCTTCAGAGAAAAGGAAGAGTGGGCTGTAATTTACTAAAGAAAACTGGCAAAAGAGCCAAGGTATTTGGAGCAAATAACTATAGAGAGAAAGGTGGTAGTATGGGTGCAATTGAAGAAGAAGATATTTGGGCTGCAGGCTAGAGACTGCCTTCTTCATCAGGGATTGGTATCAGATTATAAGCAAAGAGAAAGGGATAGGGGAACCCTAAGTGAAAGACCTTCTCTGCTATAGTTTTTGTTGAATTCAGAGCAGAAGCTGCTGTCAAAAAAGAATAATTAATAGGGCATATAACATATTGTTTAATAACTATAGGAATCAGTCAGATGAGGTTAGAAAAGGTGGGAAAGATACAGATTGTATAAGCAATTTACAAGAAAATAATAGGAGGACATATGTATGGCTCGCAAATATGCAACAAAGATTAGAAGATGTAGGATTTTTGTTTGGAAGTGTTAGCATAGCTTTTTTGTACCTCAAACAAACACCACATATTTTTGCTCAGTTAGATGGCAAATGTTGGAGGTGTGATAAAGAAGAAAGAGGTAACTGGTAACATGTTATGGGAGTGTACCGAGTTGGCAGACTTTTAAAAAAAATCCCTACAGAGTACTCTCTAAGGAATATTGGGTGAGCAAATTGGTGCAACTAAGGACTTTTTTGAACTGGAATACAGGATTTTGATTGTTTGGTCAAAGTAAGGCCATGAGAAGTTTAATTTTGGTGGCTTCCTAAAAAGCAATTACTAGAAAATGGAAATCAAAGTCTAAACGAACAGTATTTGAAGTAGTGAATATTGTAACAGAATTAAAAGAACTGGACATGGGATCTTTAGAAATGGGTAGGAGAAAATTGCATAGAAAAAAGGAAATTGTTGTAACAATACATGCAGAGTAATGTTTTGGAGCAGGAGTGAGGTATAAGGGAAGGCAGGAATTGATCAATTTTTATTTTTTTATTTTTTTATTTAACATAATATTGTTTTGATTGTGTATAAAAATATATATGATGTACAATGTATCTGAACATGCTAAAATAGTTTGTGTTCTTTATAAAAGTATGCTTGTGTCTTAAGTGATAATTCAATAAAGGTCTTAAAAATATTGTGAAACGCCATTTTTGAGTGAAGTATGAGGGAATATCTTATTGGTATCTCATACTGAGGCAGAGGTGTTGGCCACTATGAAACAAATGGCTAAGAAGAAGGTTGTAAGCCCATGTAGCCTTTTTTAGAGTTTTGTATGAAAAATCTTGATGTCCTCTTTACTACATTGAATTTAGGTAATGTGTGTCGCCTCACAATAAGACATTGTCCCGTTCGATTCTCAGCTAAAGAGTCTTCTGTCTGGAGACATGCGTGAATGGGCGTACCTTCGTTGGATGATGTGCATCAGGGTTGGCAACTCGGCACGTAAAAATCTACTGCCAATCATTAGCGGACCGGAGTTCCACTGTGGCGACCCCTAACCGGGAAAAGCCGAACGACACAACAAACAGTGAGAGGGTGTCATTCACTGTCCTTGTGCAGAAAGACTTTAAAGGCTATAATTTGCAAAAAGGAAGAGAGACCAAAGAGAATTTCCTCATTTGGTAACAGATGTTCGACCATAGCTACTCAATTTTAACTTCTGTCTTAGCTAAAACATTAGCTGAGATGATATTGGACTTGATTCATTGAGACAAATGTGGTTGTGTACATATGAAATAGATGCATACTAATAAAAAAAATGTTTCTTGATCCTGGAGGTCCAGAAGGTCAGCCAACCTCTGTTGATGTTGTACCTGGATGTGGGGAATGCATCTGACTTGAGTATCCTTGTCTCTCTTTTTTTTTTTTTTTTTGTCTTTATGAAATTTGCTTTGTTTAATGGTTTTTAGAACTCATGGGAACATTTATACTTGCATTAAAGCACATCTGGAACTGTCTAATGTATTTGAAGTGATTTCTCTTTTCCAAGGAGATGAGTTATGAATGCTGTTTCTTATCTATTTAGTTTGCTTTGTATTTGGAGTTGCCAGGTAGCCTAGGGATGTGGAGAATGAGGAGCGTAGACTGTAAGGTGAGTTGATGGGGAAACTCAGGTTCCCACAGAGGAATTTTAGCCTTTTTTTAGAGCTTGTAAATCTGAATGGTACTCCAAACTGTAAAATTAATAAAGATAAGACACGCATTCTGCCATTGG